>NC_046660.1:124724820-124733170 GCF_010883055.1 Belonocnema kinseyi | reverse complement strand
AGTACTTGCTTCTACGGGCCTTCCTGAACGTGGTTCGTCACTTATTGATGTACGATCACGCTTAAATTCATTTACCCAGTTATAAACCGTTGCTAAGGCAGGAGCAGATGTACCATGAACTGAGTCCAATTCATTTTTTTATCTCATATGGAGTTAAACCCTTTAAATGAAAATGTTTGATTACCGCTCTGAACTCGTTTTTTTCCATTTTTCTTAACGAACAATTTTTTTTTTCTTCAATTGGTTATAAAAACACGTAAACTCAGAAGATGTGGACTGTGACTGCACCATATATCTAGTCGGGAGTGGTGCTGACTGAAAACAGATGATTTGGAGCGATTCGCGCGCCATCTGTTGGTCATTCTAAGGACTTATTGAACTACCCTCGTATATACAGGCGAGCGTCACTCGCGTCTGGATCCGCATCAGACTTTTCACTGCCTCAGTTGACAGGTTTTCCACCCACATACAGCCAGCTGATCATGATTTTTACGAAAAATATCATGTCAATTATCACCTGACAAAGTTTTAAGAGGAAGGAAAATATGGAAAACTTGTTTTTTACCTGTTGCGGCGGCTGCCGTTGCCCTACGCACCCATAGTGCCCCAGCTGATGCTAAGTACACTTACATTATACCTGTATGAATCATTTCCCAAAATGTATTAGGACGGATGATATGACAGAGAAAAATGGTCGCTGCCTCCCGGGCTGTAAAGTATACTCTTTGAAACAAATACAAACGTCTCATCCGGCAGATTGGTCTTCCGAACTATTGGCATCCTGGTAGTAATCTATTAATTTGGAGTGGTTCCATTGACGAAGGATAGGCCCTTCATATCCGTATACGAAAGGTTGTGCACTTGTACAAGAGCATGTACCTTCGCCACATTTTGAGCAAAGGCATTCCCGATGATAGCTGCAGGGCATGTCATGCACACCCCAAGCATCTAGGACACATACTATCCAGTTGTCCAACCCATGCGAGAACGACATAAATCCAAAGGCACAATGCAGTACTAAGAGTACATTATTATTATTATTATTATTTTTGTCACTCTTATCGCATTAGCCATAATACCGCTCCTCTAAACGCTCCTATGGAAATCGAGTCAATTATCGAGAATGAGAAGTGTCGCTTATAATGGTACATCATATGCACCACAATATTTTTTGTTGCGCACTCGAGGCCTGACATAGCTCTCTTTGAATTCGAGAAACGAACCATGTTCGTTATCGAATTTTCAGCACCAACTAACAAAACCATCTTAACCGAGAAGAATGAAAAAAAAGAAAGGTATAGAGAAATTATGAGGGAGTTGCGACTGTTATACTCGGAATATTCTGTTAAGCTATTCGTCCCTATCATCGGCTTTCTTAAAGGTGCCGAGCTTTCACTGGTTAATAGCCTGCACAGCATCCCTGTGTGTCAGCAAGATGCTAAGACACTTGCGGGCAAAATTCAGATTGCCGTCGTTCTTAGATAGCTTCGACTCTTGTTGGATTTTGAAATGTGAATCTGAAAAAAATTGAGATAAGTAATATTCGATGTAAAATTTTCTGAACTTTCAATTAGTGCTGTCAAAATGTTGAAAAAAATTCATATGAACAAAGTTTTATTTGTTTATTTGACAAAAAACACGAAGTTTCGAATGACACAATTTTTCATTTCATATTTCTACAAAGAAACCGTCGTTGGAGTTTTATAATTTGTAAATTTTTTGCGTCCACGGAAGCTAACCTTCAAAATCCATGTATACATTGCCTGAAATTCAAGATGGAAGCATCCAATATGGCAGCTTGACGCCGAACATTTTTTGCTTATTCAGATATTTTTCTTATTTGGTTATTTACAAAATTTTCTGATGATGAATGTTTATCAAATTGCGTATACAGGGTTTTTTTTAATCGCTGGTTACGAATGTTTTATCAGTTTTCACAAATTCAAGATGTTGGCCAGCAATTTCGAAAATTTTTCAAATTCTATGAAAGTCAGTATATAGGGTTTTTTTTGGATCGCTGATTACGAATCCATTATCAGTTTTCACAGATTCAATATGACTTTAAGCGGCCATATTGGATGCTGCCATCTTGAAATTGAAAAAATCTATACATGGATTTTGTACGTTAGTTTTAACGGACGCAAAAAATTCATAAATTATAAAACGCCAACGACGGTTTCTGTGTAAAAATATAAAATGAAAAATTTTGTCATTCGAAATTTCGTGTTTTTTGTAAAATAAACAAATAAAACTTTGTTCATATGAATTTTTTTCAACATTTTGACAACAACAATCGAAACTTCAGAATATTTTACATCGAATATGACTTGTCTCAATTTTTTTACCATCGGATTCACATTTAAAATCGCGGTTGAAAAAAGCATTTAAAAATCGTCCGTTTAGGCGTTAATGGGTTAAAAATTTGTTGAAAAAAACAACTTTTTAGCAATTTAGTTCAAATTTTAATCTTTTGGTTGAATTTTCAAACCAAAATATATAATATTAAAAAAAAAAAAGAATAGTTAATATTGTAATACAAAAAGATAGGGTGTTCCACGTTTTTTGTCTAGTATTTTCATGAATATCGCCCGGAAATTTGTTCCAATCCACAAAAAAATAAGCCCATTGTTTTCGTTTTGAAGAAAAATTATATTAAGAGGTGGTATAAAGCCCCATGAAGTTTAATGCGTATTCCCCATAAGAAAAAAGAAGTTTTTTAAAATTGTATTCAAAATCGTTAACATTAGTTTAATTGAATTGAAACTTAAGAGTTCTCTTCGCAAACAGCCATATAATATAGATGAATAATTACTTATTAAAAACACCCCCATAAATCTCTTTTTAGGGTTCCAAAAAACCCCATGAGTGAAAAATGGGGTTTGCAAGAATTTGGCGCAAATTATGATTTTTTTGCGTTTTTTAATGCAAATTGTTGCTGGTACATAAAATAACACTTTATACTGATAACTTCATATTTAAAGAAATTTTTTAAATTCATTTTCTCTTAGAATAATAAAATTTGTTTAGTTTTTCCACAATTTTTTACTTTTTGTCAAATTTTCAATTAAACTGAGTTAAATAATAAATCAAAATATTATTATTAATATTTCATTTGAATAATGCTATAAAGTTGCGGTTTTTTCTGAAATTTATCTTTAATTTGTCTGTTTAAATATTATTATACTTTTTTAAGTGAATTATTTTTGTTCTTTTTCTAAAGCTTAAAAAAATTAATTTTAATAAAAAAAGGTCTCTTACACAATAGGCAAAAACAAAGAGGGGAGTAATTAGGAGTAGGTGGAAGAATTAAACCAGTCAAAAGCTTCTAACAGTTTTGTTTTAAATTCCCACATGGCCTTTATTGCAAGGCGCAAAAGAACAATTTGGAATTGAAAATATTTTTGTATCAGCTCACCCCCCTCCCCAACCTATACAAATATATTTTTAATGCTTTTCTTATCTAATATTTATTTATTATTTGTTCCTAACTAAAAAGGCAGAGCAGAGTTGACCATTTCAGAAAAATCCGCAACTTTCTATCATTAAGGGTGTTGGTTCAATCCGACTTTGAATTTTTTTAAGTAGGTACCCCTTCCGAAAAGAATTTTTCAGTATATACTAAAAATTCTTTAGGTCAAAGAAGCTCAGAGAAATTCTCCGCAGGCACTCAGTAAGATATTTTTAAAGGTTCAGGAAGCTCGTTTAAATGGTCTGAAGGCTTTAAAATATCCTTTCCGAAATTGAAATAAGAATGCGATTATAAATAACAAACAGAGAGGCTATCTCAATAGAGTAGCCGACACTCAAGGGTCCTTTGTTAAGCTTTAAGATTAAAATTTAGTAGTAGATTTTTTTAAATTTCGTAGTTAACAGCCTAAAACATAATAATTTGGAATCTACGGGTTTCGATGACTTCAGATATCTAACTTTTTTTTATGCTTAAAATTGGAATTAATAGAACGTTTCTCGTAAATGGAATGAGATACACCAAAAAAGACAACATTTTTGCATTCAACTAGAAAATTGTATATCAATATATAAGTTATAATTATAAATAAGTATAATGAGAAAATTCATCAATTAAAAAAAAGTGTTAATAATTTGAAGAGAAATTTAAAAAGGGAGAGCGGATTAGCCACGACCAACTACTGTAAATAACTCTGCCCGGCCGGTACGTGACGAATACAAAAGGAACATTATATTACCGTCGCACCACTCTTAAAAGGACCACTAAAAGGATCTTGAAAAGGAGCCAAATCTCTTAAACTATCTCCGACACTATTTTGTTTCAAATCGACTTTGTTTATAGACTCAAATGGGCCAGGCTATTTCTCTAAGGAAAACTCAGAGATTTCTTTCGGTAGGCACGGAACTGATTCCATATATATTTTTTCCGAAGGATTTGTGAACGAAAGAAAGAAAACTTTTCGAATATCCGGGATTTCGCGAGATCCTCGGATCAACAAAATGTTGAAAAATCAAAAAATTTGTTGAGCAAATGATTATATGATTATTTTCTCGGCAAATATGAATTTTGCGAAAGATAGAAACAAGCGGGTAGCAGACGGCAACATTTGAACGATTAGAATCGTTTGCTAATTTATTTTTTTACTCACAATTCTGACATAATAGAAAAATTCTGGAGACCAACGGATCTTTCAAAGGGCCAGGTCCAAATTTTGCGAAATACGTTGCGAAATGGAGCAAGAAGCAGAGAGAACTGACATGTTCTGTCTGTGTTTTTATAACTGCATTTGTAATCAACAAGCCGGCTAGCTATTACTTTCACTCTATACCCGGAATCGGGGCGCCCTTCCTTATCGACCGTGAGCCAAGACTACAATTCTCAAAGGGGAAAACCTCTTCTGGGACATTGACTTTTTGATGAGACTATCATCAATCAATATTACTTCAAAAATAATAAGATACGTGTCCCGGATTTTTTGGTCCCTTGTAAGAACTATGAGCGTTTGTAAATTACATTAGCCAAGGGTGCAGCACCTCTACCGGTTTGCGCGCATGGACTCCCATAAAGCTCCGCTGGTCCAGTGGAAAAGAGTCTGACTGATAATCACGCTGCCGTGGGTTCGAATCTTTTTCTCAACTTTTTTTTCGTATTGTTAAAATGTCAAATAATAATTTTTGATGCTTCCCCGGAGAATAAATTATTTGTTTGAAAAATATTACTGGGAAATAAATATCATGCAGACACTTTTCGAATTATTTATTTGTATAATCGTAATTTTTTTTACATTTTCACGGGTGATAATCGTCAAAGATTATCACGTAGCTGGGTGATACACTAATGTCAAAATTTGATAGTTTTGAAATTTATTGCTAGGTAACTTGATAAATTCATCATTTATGAAGGAAAGTCAATATTCGCCAGTTTTATAATTTTGGAATAAATATCTATTTGGCAATTTCTGCAAAATCTAGAAAAGCTTCTGGGTGACTTGATAAACTTCCGATTTATAAATAAATTGGCAGAGGGCCTACTTTCACAATTTTGGGAATTCTAAGTTTGTAATTTTGAAAATTATTCCTGGGTAACTTGATAAATTTATCATTTATAATCCAGTTATAATTTCAAACTGGGTAAATTTACAGATTTACATACAATCATAAATGGTTTTATCCATGAAATTGGTGCGTTTGCAGATGTTATCTGCAAAAAAAGTCCATTACAATATTTTGTAGCAAATTGTATTCATATTTTTTGTTTTTATTTCCCCAATTGAAAACTGCCTAATCTTTGCCTGATTCTCATTTCTTCCGTTGCTGTAGTGAACAGTGCATCACCCAGCAACGTGGTAATCTATGACGATTATCACCTGCCAAAATGTGAAAAAAATTACGATTATACAAATAAATTATTTGAATAGTGTCTGCATGATATTTATTTCCCAGTAATATTTTTTAAACAAATAATTTATTCGCCGGGGAAGCATTAGAAATTATTATTTGACATGTTTACAATACGAAAAAAAAGTTGAGAAAAAGATTCGAACCCACGACAGCGTGGTTACCAGTCAGACTCTTTTCGACTGGCCGAGCGGAACTTGATGGTAGTCTATGCACGCGAACCGGTAGTGGTTCTGCACCCTTGGCTAATGTGATTTACAAACGCTCATAGTTTTTACAAGGTACCAAAAAATCCGGGACACGTATCTTATTATTTTTGAAGTAATATCGATTGATGATAGTCTCATCAAAAAGTCAATGTCCCAGAAGAGGTTTTCCCCTTTGAGAATTGTAGTCTTGACCTACGGTCGATAACGAAGCGCGCCCCGATTCCGCGTATAGAGTGAAGGTAACAGCTAGCCTGGTGGTTGATCACAAATACAGTTACAAAAACACAGCGCGTGTCAAGTTCTCTCTGCTTTTTGCTCCATTTCGCAACGTATTTCGCAACATTTGGGGACATCATCAAGACCTGGCCCTTTGGGAGATCCGTTGGTCTCTATAATTCTTCTATTATGTCAGAATTGCGAGTAAAAAATAAATTAGCAAACGATTCTAATCATCAAATGCTACCGTCTGCTACCCGCTTGTTTCTATCTTTCGCAAAATTCATATTTACCGGGAAAATAATCATTTCCTCAACAAATTGTTTGATTTCTCTACATTTTATTGATCCGAGGATCTCGCAAGACCCCAGATATTCGACAGGTTTTCTTTCTTTCGTTCACAAATCCTTCGGAAAAAATATATATGGAATCAGTGCCGTACCTTTTAAAAAAATTCAAAGTCGGATTGAACCAACACCCGTAAGTAAAGATAATTATTAATATTATATATTAATATAATATTGTTATTAACAATTTATTGATATGACCAATTTATTTTTATTTTCTTAAAGTTGAAATGTTTCATTCGAAGCTTTAATAGTAAAGTATAATGAAATCCAAATTTCGCGGATTCGATTTTTGCGCCACCTACCAGTGATGGTCAGAATCACCTCTGAACCATGTTTTGAGATGTTGACGTTAACGCGCCTCTCATTCTCATGTTTCGCTGGTGCAATTACAATTGCCTCTTTAATAATTAATTTGTTCATTATAATCTATCATTTAATAATAAATATCCTTACTCTCCTTATTTTGACCGTCGCGCCCTCCTGCATATATTCCGTAAGGGTGAAATAAAATACCGTCATTATTTGACCATAATCAGGGTTGGCCAGTTACGCGTAACTCGAGTATGATCTACGTATATCACGTTTTTGGCGTAACATACGTCGAAAACTGTAGAAAAATTCCGTAAGTTACGTTTTCAAGTTGGCCGACTTGCGAAATCAATGTCATCAGAGTTGACAAGTACATAACCTCATTTTTGAAATATAATAATTATTAATAATTCTGTAGAAAGCGTTATAGTAACTGAAAATAATAATAATAATAATAATGTCGGGACTGAGAAGAAATACCCATCATAATGAAATCCCATAGAAGGATTTGTTTTTCGAGCGGAAGAAAGGACAGAAAACTTTCGCAGTGCTGAAAGAAATCTCTGAGTTTTCTTTAGCGAAATAGCTAAGCAAGATCATTTTAGTGGTCGTTTTATGAGTGGTGCGACGGTAATATAATGTTCCTTCTGTATTCGTCAAGTACCGGGCGGGCAGAGTTATTCACAGTAGTTGGCCGTGGCTAATCCGCTCTCCCTTTTAAAAGTTCTCTTCAAATTATTAAAACTTTTTTTTAATTGATGAATTTTCACATTACACTTATTTATAATTATAACTTATATACTGATATACAATTTTCTAGTTGAATTAAAAAATGTTCTCTTTTTTAGCATATCTCATTCCATTTACGAGAACCGTTCTATTAATTCCAATTTTAAGCATTAAAAAAAAAAGTTAGATATCTGAATTCATCGAAACGCGTAGATTCCGAATTATTATGTTTTAGGCTGTTAACTATGAATTAAAAAAAAATCGACTTCTAAATTTTAATCCGAAAGCTTAACAAAGGACCCTTGAGTGTCGGCTACTCTATTGAGATTGCCTCTCTGCTTGTTATTTATGATCGTATTCTTATTTCAATTTCGGAAAGGATATTTTAAAGCCTTTAGACCATTTAAACGAGCTTCCTGGACCCTTAAAAATATCTACCTGAGTGCCTGCGGAGAATTTCTCTAAGCTTCTTTGACCTAAAGAATTTTTAGAATATACTCAAAGATTCTTTTCGGTAGGGTATATATATATATATATACACACACACACACACACACACATATATATATATATATACGAGGGTAGTTCAATAAGTCCTTAGAATGAAGTATAAAAACAATTTTTTTTGGGTAAATTTTTTTTAATTTTTCAACATAATCTCCTTGGAGCTCT
>NC_046660.1:124720275-124724720 GCF_010883055.1 Belonocnema kinseyi | reverse complement strand
AAACTGCTTTAACATTTATTCAAATTTAAAGAATATTTAAATATAAATATATATATATATATATTGGTATTCTAAATTCTGTAGTATTATGATCCTCGATACATTTTTTTACTATTTACTGTAATGAAAAGTTGAAAAGAAAACACGGGAAACACGACCCATATCAAGAATAATAGATAGTTTGAGGTATTTTTCAGAATTAACGCATACGCACTAAAAGTTTCCATTTGTACATAATATATCATATCGAGTAGAAAACTATACAAGTAATATACGTGGCAATATACGCGTAGAAAACCACGTATAATACGTGGAGTATTATACGTTACCAACCCTGGCCATAATTGTATGTCGAAATAGCCAGTCCGTTTTTAAAATCCTACCTGGTTTCGCCAGTTAGCGACACAAGCGCACCCAAGATTTCAGATCCTAATCATAAAAGTTTAATCGTCTTAGCCTGACAGAAGTTACACTAACGTAAATGTGAAACAACACGTGAAATAGTCGAAATTGCAAGTCCCGGTATATTGAAAACCGGTTAATAAATAGAAATATGGTTTAGTTAATTAATGTATACTCCCACCCCAATTCTGTACCGGCCCCGAGTCTGTTCGACATAGAATAGGAACCTTTTTTCATGTCAATACTCAGGACCCAATTATGTAGTCGCTGACCTTGGAAAAGTATGACGCAGTAGCGCTATGAGTCGCGACGTAAATAAATTCAGTTACATTTAATAGATAGGTACATATTCAGATACATTCAAGCGTGAAGCCGGCGCAACATCGAAACGGACAGAATCGGGATATGAGTGATAGATCCACCAGAACTATAATTCAGCCAAGTTTTAAACCAATAAAAATATAATTTTAGGTGGGAACACTTGATTTAATATGTCCATGTATATAAAATAATAAAATATGATCAGTTTTTACAGTGGCAAAAAAGAAATACATCGAAAATTATATAAAATGAGCAAATAATTTCATTTTTTCCAAAATCATCGTAAGACCCCTTATAATCCTGACCCCTTCACTTGAAAAAATAGTTAATTTTTTAGGAAAATCTAAAACAATAATTAAAATCAATTCCTAGATTATTGTGCTAAATCGAAGATCGTTTGCCATGTCAAGGGACCTAACCAAAATTCAGATGGGGTAGAGAACATATTATAAGAATCTGTCGGTGTCTAAATGTACAATACATACATATCATCATGTAATAATTGTAAGGAGTATCAGTGTTATATATCATCCTTATGGCAAAGAGTTAACTGCACTCTAATAGTGACCTACCTTGTTTGACGGAAACGTAGCGCTGATTGAGTGCTGCTATGAAAGACGCTTGAGGCAAAGATTCCTCAAGTGAAAAAAGTTCATCACGCGTCACGGTGGTCGAGCGCGACTTCAGGACCGCTTTGCTTCCAATTGGTGCCAAATATGCTCCATGGATATCCCTAAAGAAAAGTAAGATCCTCTTAAAAATGAATACGAACGTAAGGTCACTGATGCCTAATTATTTTGTTTTAAAATTATATTTTTCATCCCTACAGTAAAAGATTCACTTTACCAGAATGGGTTGGCCACTTAACCGGAAAACTGGGAAATCGGTAAATAGCCAATAATTTTTAATACTAAAAATCTTTTTAAACTTAGTAGACAAATCTATCCAATTACATTTAATTAATTACGTAGCGTACTTTGAGGAGATACATAACGCTAACTACGTGGTTTTAAAACACATGATATTTTTAAAAACTGGTCTAAAATACCGAAAAAGCGCGTTATGTTATACTTAAACGGTCCCTTTGCAATTGTACAATTTTAAACACTATAACTATGAAATCTTTGACGCTTTAAATTTTAAAATGTTCAATTTGATAGTTTAAATTATCAAACATAAAATTATACAATTTGCAATGCCTAATTCTAAGATCGTTAATATTTAAGTGCCCTAAATGTTTTTACACATTAAATTCATAAGTCTCTTTATTTTTGATCATTCATTTTTTAATTAAAAGATGTTAAAATACAGTTTTAATGTCTGAATCATTTCAAATGAAAAATTAACAATTCAGATTTAAAATGCTTTAAATTGAATAGTTTGAAATTACAAAGTTTATAATTCAACAATTTAAAATTGAAACGTTTACAATTAAATCTATTCTAATTTATCAGTTTCAAATATAAATTGCTCAAATTGTAAAACCTTTGTATTAAAAATTTGAAAAACTTGAAAATATTTGACGTCGCTAGACATAAAAAATGAACAATTCTTAATGTACGGGTCATTGCAGAATTCGTCATGTTAAGCTATGGGTGGCGCCACTTGCGGCCAGAACAACAGAATCAAATGCACTTTCGAAACAACGCCCTAGAAGCACGAAACATTTCGCGGGAACCTTCGGAACGTTCCAGTGGAACGAACCAGGAACGTTCCCTGAGCGTTTAAAATGTCCGCCACTTGGGAACGTTGAAAGAATAAATTATCGTTAATCTTATTATTATCTATGAATATCCGTTAAACCGCAGGTGATAGGTGAAAATGAATGTCAGTTTATTTTATAGATACCATATTACAATGTAGTATATACGGTACTAAAAACTCAAAAATGACATATATTTCTACTTATCTCTTACGGTTTACGAAATCATTATTATTAAAAATAACAATAAAGCAATATTCCCCACAGAACCCAGTGGAACGTTCCTAAAACGTGCCAAAGGTTCCCGCGGAACGTTCAAGGTACGTTCCCGGAACGTTTCGTGCTATTAGAGCGGATTTAAAACATTGCAGAATTCATTCGTTATTTATTTTAAGAAATATGTTGGTAAAATGGATGTGAAATATTGCAGAAAAAGAATATATAAGTATAGCGTAGTTGACTGTGAAAACAAATCATCGGACGCTCGTGTTATTTTAGACAGATTACCTAATATACCAGATATTTTTGTGCAGTAGATTAAGAGTATCAACATAACAAAACAACACTAGCATGACTTTTTTCATCTATTGCAATTTTTACTTTTTCTTCAGCTATAACAACTTTCACCTCATGAGGAAGACTTCTGTGAAACTCCGTTGTTTTTACACAAAGGAACCTTGTGTATAACCTATTTTCAGTTTCTCCAATAATTCCACGATAGTAAATATGATCTGAATTAGCAATACTTTCTCCTTCTTCGAGTCTTGGCGATCCATCATCCACAAATGTTAGAATATCCGATAAATTAAGTATAACATTTATAATGACGATTACATATGTATGGGATTTGATAGCCGAAACTTGAATGAATAATTTTGATACTAAATGTTATTGTTCTTCTGGCCGCTAGGGGCGCGACCCATCTCTTAACACGACGAATAAATAATCTGATAGCCGTTGCAACCTATTTGAAAAAAATGGTTAACGACATATATTGTTTCTGAGAGTTATTGGGATTCATTTTTCCTCTTTAATTTTGCAAACTGATAAATTCCTCTTTCAACAGAAATTGTTTTTAAATGTCGATGATTTGGATTAAAATGGCGCATACACCAGATTACAAAATGCAAGAACCCTACCGATAGAAATCTCTGAGTATATTCTAAAGATTCTCTAGGGTCAGAGAAACTCAGAGAAATTCTCCGCAGACACTCAGTTATATATATTCAAAGGTCCAGGTAGTTCTTTTAAATGTTTTAAAGCCCTGCCGAAAGAAATCTCTGAGTTTTCTTTAGCGAAATAGCCTGGCCCATTTGAGTTTATAAACAAAGTCGATTTGAAACAAAATAGTCTCGGAGATAGTTTGAGAGATTTGGGTCCTTTTCAAGATCCTTTTAGTGGTCCTTTTAAGAGTGCCCTACCGAAAAGAATCTTTGAGTATATACTAAAAATTCTTTAGGTCAAAGAAGATCAGAGAAATTCTCCGCAGGCACTCAGGTAGATATTTTTAAAGGTCCAGGAAGCTCGTTTAAATGGTCTAAAGGCTTTAAAATATCCATTCCGAAATTGAAATAAGAATACGATCATAAATAACAAGCAGAGAGGCTATCTCAATAGAGTAGCCGACGCTCAAGGGTCCTTTGTTAGGCTTTAGGATTAAAATTTAGAAGTAGATTTTTTTAATTTCAAAGTTAACAGCCTAAAACATAATAATTCGGAATCTACGGGTTTCGATGACTTCAGATATCTAACTTTTTTTTTAATGATTAAAATTGGAATTAATAGAACGTTTCTCGTAAATGGAATGATATATGCCAAAAAATACAAAATTTTTTAATTCAACTAGAAAATTGTATATCAGTTTATAAGTTATAATTATAAATAAGAATAATGAGAAAATTCATCAATTAAAAAAAAGTGTTAATACAGTCTGTCAAGTTAAAGCGTGGGTGGCTTTACTCGCAGTCGGTAAGGTGTATCGACATGATTTTGGTGTCAAAATATTAAGAAGAGCTCCCTC
>NC_046660.1:124710209-124720175 GCF_010883055.1 Belonocnema kinseyi | reverse complement strand
GAAAGAGGGAGCTCTTCTTGATATTTTGACACCAAAATCATGTCGATACACCTTACCGACTGCGAGTAAAGCCACCCACGCTTTAACTTGACAGACTGTAATTTGAAGAGAAATTTTAAAAGGGAGAGCGGATTAGCCACGACCAACTACTGTGAATAACTCTGCCCGCCCGGTACGTGACGAATACAAAAGGAACATTATATTACCGTCGCACCACTCTTAAAACAACTACTAAAAGGATCTTGAAAAGGACCCAAATCTCTCAAACTATCTCCGAGACTATTTTGTTTCAAATCGACTTTGTTTATAGACTCAAATGGGCCAAGCTATTTCGCTAAAGAAAACTCAGAGATCTCTTTCGGTAGGGGTGCGACGGTAATATAATGTTCCTTTTGTATTCGTCACGTACCGGGCGGGCAGAGTTATTTACAGTAGTTGATCGTGGCTAATCCGCTCTCCCTTTTTAAATTTCTCTTCAAATTATTAACATTTTTTTCTAATTGATGAATTTTCTCATTATACTTATTTATAATTATAATTTATATACTGATATACAATTTTCTAGTTGAATTCAAAAATGTTGTCTTTTTTGGCGTATCTCATCCCATTTACGAGAAACGTTCTAATAATTCCAATTTTAAGCATTAAAAAAAGTTAGATATCTGAAGTCATCGAAGCCCATAGATTCCGAATTATTATGTTTTAGGCTGTTAACTATGAAATTAAAAAAATCTACTTCTAAATTTTAATACGAAAACTTAACAAAGGACCCTTGAGTGTCGGCTACTCTATTGAGATAGCCTCTCTGCTCGTTATTTATGATCGTATTCTTATTTCAATTTCGGAAAGGATATTTTAAAGCCTTCAGACCATTTAAACGAGCTTCCTGGACCTTTAAAAATATCTACCTGAGTGCCTGCGGACAATTTCTTTGAGATTCTTTGACCTAAAGAATTTTTAGTATATACTCAAAGATTCTTTTCGGTAGGGTGGCGAAATTTGTTAAATTGCAATTACCAAAAAAATCATATGTATTTGAAGGTAATGTTTTGTTTACGTTTGTCAAAATGTTACAACTACCAATAATTATATATCTATTATGCATTTTTCTTTATATTATGCAGTATTGATTAATATAAGCTAATGAAAAACTACTCAATAAATATGATGATAAACTAAAAAAATTGATAATGAAATCACTAAAGTCATGCCAATATTTTACATCACTCTTCAGTTTTTAACACTAATTTATGTTGCGATTACTGCTCACCATAACAAGTCAGTTCTCCGATTTCATTTCACGCCTTTTTAAAATTAACTAAATTATTATTTGTAAATAAATATGGAAATAAAATTTTGACGCGCTCGGATATTTATTATTTGCATTTGGAATGCTTGAATAAAACTTTATGAAAAAGATCTGAATTAATTACTTAATTAAGTATAGTCAAAGATTACGTTTCTCAAAGCTCTATAGGCTTTTAGGTACTCATTCCCATAATCAAATTCATCTTTTTTCGTATTCTACATTGTTTGACCACAAAATGGAACTTTTTAGTTTTTATTATTTTTTGTGCAATTAAAATTAAAATTTTCGTTTTTCCAAGAAAGTATAAAATTTTTTATGATAATCTTGTAGGTCTTCTAAAAATCAATTTTTTCCTTCTCTTGACTTTTTTTTTATATCGTGCGTTGTTTGGCTTACAATTTTGATTATCGATTGATTTCCAAATATTTGAAAATATCCGTACATACAATTTTCAGATTCAGGGATCTCGAAACGTGGAGTGCATGTTTGGTAGTATGATCAAGTACGGATGAGGTATCAGCGCCAACAGCTGTTAGTCACCTTCCTGTTCAATTCACGTCATTCGCTACACCACTTTACTCTCATTTTTAGCAGTTACCCGACCTGTTTTGAGGGGGGGGGGGGCGAATATTGGGAAATAATTAAGTAGAAAAAGTGAAATAAAACAGAACGTTCACAAATCCATGATTCGCACGATTGAATTTATATTTATCAACAGCTTCGCGAATATTACATATGAAAACACCATTTCGTAAGTATCTTCAAATTTTTGAAAGTATAAAAAGAATGCTTCTAATATATCCCTTTGTTGTATGCCAGCATAAATAAAACGGGTATAAAAAATTCCATTTGGAGAAAAAGTAGATCAGAGTTCAAGAACTAATCTTTTTTTTTTCGAATTGGCAATTATAAGTAATGCAAGAACGCATCCTGGTTAATTTTGTCGATTACAACAAATATGTCGTAGAAAAAGATTGATCAATAAATTTTGCCTAAACAGTTTTTTATGAATCCAATACAAATTTGTCTAACTTATCATCAGACCAGCCATGTGCTCGAATCCATACATAATTTTTTAAACTACAATAATAATTTTAATTATTGTTAGATTTTCAGATCACTTTCGAGTCATTTAAACATCTCTTATTTCGAACTCCATATTTTACAATATTATAATAATAACTAAATAATTAATAAGCGCTGTTTCCTAATGTTTTAAAAACATTAAAAGTTTTTCAAAAATTTGTAAAATGAAAATGATTTAATTGAGTAATATTTAAGATGTTCTCGATCCACCCTCCCACCACTGTAGGAAATCTTTACCCATCATTAGAAGTTTATACTCCTCGGGGTTAGTGCCGCTGAGTACAACCTTAAGTAACTTTTGAATAACTGATAAAAATAAATCATTCAAGTTCTAACAATTTAAGTGCTTCATATTTATGCGAAAAAGTACATTAGAGTTTTAATTTTTAATTATTTGCGGTGTAGTTTTATCTCTTTTACCTTTTTCTTTTCAAATTGCTGATTCCTTATTGTATAGAAAAATTATTATCAATTTTTTATTTTCAAATTAAGCTAGAAGCAATTTCTTTAATTCGATGTTTGAAATTTTGGGGCACTATTCACGTATTTCAAGAATTTATTTGCTACATAAGGGCCTGAGGAGATAAATGTGTTTTCACGTAGAAATTGAGTTTCATTGTTATCATTTTGATAATTGCTCTTGTTCCTTTTTTCTTTTTTGCTCATGACATTTTTTTCCCCCAAACACAGGGGGAGGGGGGGGGGCTGTCTGAAGTAGATCCGCCCGACCTGTTTCCCATAAGACTGGCGCCACTGATTAAGCATACATACCAGCACCGCCAAACCCCTTTTGGGGTCTAAAAAATCTTCAGTGCATTTTTAAAACCTGAAACCCGAATTATCATCGGATGATGGTAAGTTTTGAGTGTTTCATATATTTCGCGAATTTTGAGGCACATCGTTCTAACAGTCATAACAATTTTTTTCTGAAAATAGGTTGCAACGGCTGTCAGACAATCTATTCTGAAATACCTAAAAAGTTACACATTTTTCTGAAGTTGCAGTGTCCACCCTCCATAAAAGTCTAATAAGGTGCAAATAAAAATAAAATTTGTGTTTATTTTTATTATAGATAAGTTGAAACAGCGAGAGGTTGCTTTTTCTGTAATTGTTTATAATCAAATATGTGACAAAAATATTCTACTTTTAAAAATCTAAGCAGTTTTTACAATCTATCAGAATATATTTTTACCTAAGAGCAAGAAGACCAGCATGAAACTCAGCAGCGTAAAGGCAGTCGCGAGTACACGTATCAAGAAGTTTTCCATCTCGGGCAAGGTATTTGTTATTGCAAGTGTGAAGAGCGTAATGCCCTCCTACGGATTTGGCACGATCTCCATGTCCATCGATATCTGCTGATGCCGTTGGTCGGAATTCGAGGGTGAAGAGAGTGTCTTCTCCCCATGGTACAGGAGCGTCTACATGTATCTCGTCCTGCATGGCGCTCAAGTGCGCGAAGCGCTTGCGCCCAGCAGACCTCAAATTTACCTGTATTAGATTAGAATATTTTGTATCAAAGATTCATTAAAATTAAAATAGTAAGACCATTTTCAGGCATATACACTTAAATGTTCAATAGAATTAATGTTTCAAAAAACAGATATCACGTTTCCAATTCTTGGATCTTATAGTTTATGAAATTCTAATGTCATTCTAATGGACATTTCAGTGGAATGTTACTGGAACGTTCCAGGAAGATTCTACTGGAACGCTCAAAGAAGCAATTATCGTTATTGTTATTATTGTTAATAAATATCCGATAAACCGTAAGTGATAGGTCAAAATTAATGTCAGTTTACGATGTAGATACCATATTACAATGAAGTATATACGCCCTGCCGAAAAAAATCTTTGAGTATATACTAAAAATTCTTTAGGTCAAAGAAGCTCAGTGAAATTCTCCGCAGGCACTCAGGTAGTTATTTTTAAAGGTCCAGGTAGCTCGTTTAAATGGTCTAAAGGCTTTAAAATATCTTTTCCGAAATTGAAATAAGAATACGATCATAAATAACAGGCAGAGAGGCTGAAATTGAAATATGAGTGCGATCATAAATAACAAGCAGAGAGGCTATCTCAATAGAGTAGCCTAAACTCAAGAGTTCTTTGTTAAGCTTTCGGATTAAAATTTAGAAGTACAGTTTTTTTTTAATTTCATAGTTAACCGCCTAAAACATAATAATTCGGAATCTACGGGTTTCGATGACTTCAGATATCTAACTTTTTTTTTAATGCTTAAAATTGGAATTAATAGAACGTTTCTCGCAAATTGAATGAGATACGCTAAAAAAGACAACATTTTTGAATTCTACTTGAAAATTTTATATTAGTATATAAGTTATAATTATAAATAAGTATAATGAGAAAATTCATCAATTAAAAAAAAGTGTTAATAATTTGAAGAGAAATTTAAAAAGGGAGAGCGGATTAGCCACGACCAACTACTGTAAATAACTCTGTCCGCCCGGTACGTGACGAATACAAAAGGAACATTATATTACCGTCACACCACTCTTAAAAGGACCACTAAAAGGATCTTGAAAAGGACCCAAATCTCTCAAACTATCTCCGAGACCATTTTGTTTCAAATCGACTCTGTTTATAGACTCAAATGGGCCAGGCTATTTCGCTAAAGAAAACTCAGAGATTTCTATCGGTAGGGTGGTACTCAAAACTCAAAAATGACATCTATTTTTACCGATCTCTGACGGTTTACGAGATATTTGTTATTAAAAATAACAATAATAGAAGGTTCTCACAGGTCATTAGGGCAGGGTTCGCTGTAGGCTTAAAATGTCGAGAGTTTTCGGAAAAACTTTTTGTCACCTATAGCTCTCGTAGGGTGAGTGATCCAGTGGCTGAACAGTCACCAGTGAATGAACACTAATGCGAAAAATATAGAAATATAACCTTTCAAAGTTAAAGTCTTTATGAATTTCTATATATTTGAAATCTTGAAGCAATTTTGAAGAGTTTAATATACAATTAATTGCAGTAAATTTTTGTAAATATAATTTTAAAAATATCTTGAATGTAAAGCATCATCGACTATGGCGTGTGATTGTGAGGAAGTCGTCGACCACAATAAGGTACGTGCCTAAGCAACTCCTTGTTTACACTGCTTTTACAAAAAAATTCTTTACCTTTTCTGTATCAAAGTTGTGTTGTTATAGTTGTAAGATATTATTATTTAATTTCCCACAAGGTTTTTTTCACAAAAAATACGTTTTTTTATTAATAAATAAGTGTTCACATACTGGACCTTTAAATTGCCCGTGTTCCAGTGAACGAACGCTGTGTTCATTTATTAGAGCAAAACTTTCACGCCGCAGGTCCAGTGAATAAACAGCAGGTGGCGGAGACCTGGCTGTTGTTTGGTTACATATAAATAAGTTTGTTTCAATTAATGTGACTATAACTATCGAAGCTATAAATATAAATATAAACTATAAATAGTTATAGTTTAAATGTATATTTTTGTGGTTAGAACATCAAAAAACTAAGCACGAACTAAATTAAAGGTAAGGCAACTTTGAGGTTAGAAATTTAATACTTTTTTGCATTTAGAAAATGTTGTTTAACTATAAAAAACATTAATTTGTGCTAGGCACTACTGCGTACTAGTCAATATATATTTATAAATGTTTAAAGAATTTTAATTTTTACAACAGTGTAATTTATAATTGTATTTGCTAATTTAATCTAAAGCAACATAGTAAAGTGTTGTATTACAAATGTTATGTGTCCTAAAAATCGCAGTTTTCTATTGTAGTCACTAGATAAGAGTTATCTATTTTTAAACGAAAAGTTGTATTTTTTGTAAGGTTAAAAGAACTGATAGAAATGTTTTAAAAATAAATATTGCAATAAAAAATTAGGAAAAGTTAACCTAGTTCTGCCCCACCGAAAGAAATCTTTGAGTTTTCTTCAGCGAAATAGCTTGGCCCATTTGAGTTTGTAAACAAAGTCGATTTGAAACAAAATAGTCTCGGAGATAGTTTGAAAGATTTGGGTCCTTTTCAAGATCCCTTTAGTGGTCGTTTTAAGAGTGGTGCGACGGTAATATAATGTTCCTTTTGTATTCGTCACGTACCGGGCGGGCAGAGTTATTTACAGTAGTTGGTCGTGGCTAATCCGCTCTCCCTTTTTAAATTTCTCTTCAAATTATTAACACTTTTTTTTAATTGATGAATTTTCTCATTATACTTATTTATAATTATAACTTATATACTGATGTACAATTTTCTAGTTGAATTAAAAAATGTTGTCTTTTTTGGCGGATCTCATTCCATTTACGAGAAACGTTCTATTAATTCCAATTTTAAGCATTAAAAAAAAGTTAGATATTTGAAGTCATCGAAACACGTAGATTCCGAATTATTATGTTTTAGGCTGTTAACTATGAATTAAAAAAAAATCGACTTCTAAATTTTAATCCGAAAGCTTAACAAAGGACCCTTGAGTGTCGGCTACTCTATTGAGATTGCCTCTCTGCTTGTTATTTATGATCGTATTCTTATTTCAATTTCGGAAAGGATATTTTAAAGCCTTCAGACCATTTAAACGAGCTTCCTGGACCTTTAAAAATATCTACCTGAGTGCCTGCGGAGAATTTCTCTGAGCTTCTTTGACCTAAAGAATTTTTAGTATATACTCAAAGATTCCTTTCGGTAGCGTGTGTTCAACTTTTTTATTCCCTCCTTTCTTTATATCTAAATGTCTTGCGGTTTTTATTGAAATAATATATTTAATGAATTTCGCAACGCTTTCTAATATTTTACATTATTTAATTGCTCATTTTGTAATGCACCTATATAATTTTATACCCAAATCCTAATTCTAATTTGTAGTAATTATAGTGTTCATTCACTGGTGGTCTATTGTTCATTCATTGACTCACAGTGTTCATTCACTGGTGTTTTCGTTAATTTTGCACTATTTAATTCTTTTTTATAAAGCTTTTTGGTAAAAACAACATTTGTTTATCGGATTATGAAATTTGAACCCTTAAGAATCTATTTTCAAAAGTTTTGTAACAATAATCAATTATTATAACGTGAAATGGACTAGTTGTAATCAGTGATTTCCTTAAGTGTTCATTCACTGGGTCACTCACCCTACTTATTTTTCAAAGAAAAATATAATTAGAAACAATCAAACAACTGATGAATAGCAGGGGGTCTGATAATTGTAATCGGTACTGTATTTAAATTGAATCACAAAACAAGTGAGTTCTAATAATAATTTTTCTGTTATTATGCCAGTAATTTAATTCAAAAGCAACGAGCTCATAATCTGAAAATAGGCATACTGCAATTAAATGAGACACACAATCGCACCAATAAAATAAAGTAACGAATCAGAGGACAATGTTTACCTGAGGTCTTGCAGCCAGATGAACTAGCCAATATTCCGCTTCGCCTGGCGCCTTTGCTGTACATTTAAGCTCATCTTGACTCGATCCTAAGAAGTAGCCCCTCTGAATGTTTTTTAAAGCCCATCTTCCACTTCCTAGTACAAATGTTTCCACATTAATAATTAAAAACATTTTGCAAATAAAACAAATATGATGAGCATCGATAAATACACTCTAAACCCAAAAGATGTTGCACCTACCAGTGTTTTTTAATACCCATTTCTATTATCAGAGCTAGACCATTATTGTTTTTTCTTTTTTCAATTTTCCAGGAATTCCAGTCTGCTTTAACTTAAACTTTCATCTGCGATATCCAGCAGGTATGCTATTTTAGAAAAACTAAAATGAAATTTCTTGTTTCACCATCCTACCGATCGAAATCTCAGAATATTTACTGAAGATTCTCAGGCTTACAGAAGCTTCAGAGAATATTCTCCGCAGGCACTCTGGTAGATATTTTTAAAGATCCAGCCCTAATAACACGGAACGTTCCAGGAACGTGCCTGGAACGTTTCGAGGGAACCTTCGGAACGTTCCCTGAGCGTGTAAAATGTCCGCCACTTGGAAACGTTCCAGGAACATTCTACTGGAACGTTCAAAGCATAATGATCGTTATTGTTGTTATTATTAATGAATATCCGATAAACCGTAAGGGATAGGTCAAAATTAATGTCAGTTTATAATGTGGATACCATATTACAATGTAGTATATTAGGTACTCAAAACTAATAAATGACATCTATTTTTACCTATCTCTTACGGTTTACGAAATAATTGTTATTAAAAATAATAATAATGGAAGGTTTCCCACAGGCCCTAGTGGAACGTTCCTGCCCTACCGATAGAAATCTCTGAGTATTCTCTAGCGAAATAGCCTGGCCCATTTGAGACTATATGCAGAGTCGATTTTAAACAATGTAGTCTGACAGATAGTCTGAGAGATTTGGATCCTTTTCAAGGTCCTTTTAAGAGTGGTGTGATGGTAATATAATGTTCCTTTTGTATGCGTGACGTACCAGGCGGGCAGAGTTATTTATAGTAATTGGCCGTCTCTAATTCGACTCTCCCTTTTTAAATTTCTCTTTAAATTATTAACACTTTTTTTTTAATTAATGAATTTTCTCATTATACTTATAATTATAACTTATATGCTAATATACCATTTTCTGTTGAATTAAAAAATGTGGTCTTCTTTGGCGTATCTCATTCTATTTACGAGAAACGTCGTATTAATTCCAATTTTAAGCATTAAAAAAAAAAAGTTAGATATCTGAAATCATCCAAACTCGTAGATTCCGAATTATTATGTTTTAGGCTGCTAACTATAAAATTTAAAAAAATTCACTTCTTAATTTTAATCCGAAAGTTTAACAAAGGACCCTTGACTGTCGGCTAATCTATTGATATAGCCCATCTGCTTGTTATTTATGATCGAATTCTTATTTCAATTTCAGCCTCTCTGCTTTTTATTTATGATCGTATTTCTATTTCAATTTCGGAAAGGACATTTTAAAGCCTTTAAAACATTTAAAAGAACTACCTGGACCTTTGAATTTATCTGAGTGTCTGCGGAGAATTTCTTTGAGTTTCTCTGACCCTAGAGAATCTTTAGAATATACTCAGAGATTTCATTCGGTAGGGTGGAACGTTCCCAAGCCGCGGACATTTTACACGCTCAGGGAACGTTCCACTGGAACATGCCTAAGGTTCCGGCGGAACGTTCCGTTCTATTAGGGAAGTAGCACGTTTGAATGGGCTAAAAAGCTTTAAAATGTCCTTTTCGAAATTGAAATAAGAATTCGATCATAAGTAACAAGCAGAGAAAATATCTCAATAGAGTAACCGACACTTACTATAATGGTAACCTTTGTTTGGCTCTTGGATTATAATTTAGAAAAAGATTTTTTTATTTCAAAGTTAACAGCCCAAAACATAATAACTCAGATATCTAATTTTTTTTAGATGTTTAAAATTGGAATGAATATAATGTATCTCGTAAATGGGATGAGATAAACTAAAACAGAAAAAAATTTTGAATTCAACTCGAAATAGTATATTAGTATATAAGAGACGATAAAAAAAATTAATTTTAGGTGGGAGCACTTGAAGTATTCTGCCCAATATGGGTTATAACTATATCACTCGTAAAAGGACCCAA
>NC_046660.1:124690745-124710109 GCF_010883055.1 Belonocnema kinseyi | reverse complement strand
AAATCATTTAAATCGACCCTGCAGATAGCCTGAAACGGACCAGGCTTTTTCTCGAAAGAATATTCCGAGATTTTCTATCAGTAGGGCAAGCTTTAACGTCAAAATTACTTCGCTTTATTTTTCTCTCTAAATACTAGAACTTAATATTTTTTTGTTAATCAGAGCCTATTCCTGTCTTGAATCAAGTCTTTATTCGGAATGAAAAATCGGCTAATTTCAGTACTTTTTGTGTAAAGCGATTTTTTGATTTTAACTCGAGCATATTCAAAAAAAAAGTTTAAAACAAAAAGTATTAGAATTTACCGATTTTTCGCTCCGAATATAGAGCTGATTAAAAACAGAAGTAGGCCCTATGTCAAAATGTGTATCAAAGTAATCAAGAAATCATGTAATTTTAGTATTTATAGAGTAAAATGAGTCGATTCAATTTTGAGGTTAGTACCGGGCTTTAACGTCCCTATTAATCTATAAAAACTCTATTTCAGAATTACTTCCAGAAAACTACACAAAAAACAGTTTAAACAAAATTCCAAATGATCGTAAAAGATCACAGAAATTAAAATAGAAAAAGAAAAAAGATAAAAGCAAGACCCATTGGATTGTCGAGTTCTATATCAAAGCCTACCATGCAAAATATAAAAGTAATATATCGTACCAAAATTTTGTTATTTTGAGCTTAAAAATACTAAAATAGTCAAAGCGATGCATTAAAGATATTAAAAATTGTGATCAAACTATTACGAAAGCATGAAATTTTATGAGAAGGTTCCTTTTACCATCAGAAAATTTTTAGGACTAAGTGTAAAAAATTTTTGCAGTTTTTTGCTATAAAAGGCGTCAAATGTATTTTAAATGCTGTATTTTTTACCTAGGTTATTTAAATTTTTTGTTACAATTAATATTTTTCAGGAATATTTCAAGAAATATTATGGATAAAAGACACACAAAAAGATTATCTTCAAGATCTACGCTTTAATATCTCACTGACTAAACTGGAGTGTATATTGGGAATGATAAAAGAGAAATATATAATTTTGAAATTTTTTATACGTAATACGTATATTTGAGAGATTTTCGCGGCACTACTGAAAACATTCTTATTAATTGCTTTGATCTTAAAGTTAAAAATAAAAATATTTACAAATGCAAATGATCTATTTAAACAAAGTTTAAGTGTGCCGCTTGGAATATATCACTTGGACTATCAAGGATTACGCTAAAAAATTCTTGCCTATTGTGTGGAATCTAAGATTGTGAATTGTTAGAATTTCTGAGCTGTGGAGGATAAATAAGGAGAATTTCAGTTTGATTGAATTTGATACTTCAACTTGTACATAAATTTTTATTAGATCATAATGAAATTTTCTTAGTCGATACTCCTTAGTTCAAAGATTCTTGAAGTTCAACATCTTGGATCAACAAAATATTAAAGAATTTTTTAGCGTACTGTCCGGCAGTTTTAGTCCAGCAATTTCCACCGATGGTTCCCAGTTGAAAAATACGGACCATCCTACTGTCAGTCACCAGTGTCGATATTAAACTTTTGGAATTCATATCACTGAAAATCCAACACATCAAAAAAGAAAGAAAGGATTAACAATAGAAGACGATAAGGAGACTCATTTACCATCGGCTGCCAGCATTATTTGAAAGGCGCAGCCTGGATCCGAAGGATCTTCAGATTCGCACGTGACATTGCCGAACTGATCGACGGCCAGGTACCGATCAAGGTGTGAGCGTAGGAAGACCTGGTGTTCACTACCTTCTAAAGTCCAGAGCTGTTTCTTTTTCAAACTGGCGCCGTTTGCATTGATCTTGAAGCCGAAAGTCTCGGCCGTGAGGTATTTGAATTTTCCATTAATAAGACCAACCTAGAACCAAAAGCATAAAATAATACTAAACCGCAAATACAAAATAAAATCAATTACCTAAACCAAATCACATCGGATAAGTTTCTTTCTTCGTGACTGTAATTTTAAATCTTAATTTTAATTGTCCACTCAAACTGAAAAACAGTCTGGACACTTCTATTTTTTTTCCAGGATTTCTTTTATTCATACTTTCTATTCGCACATCAATAGCTAGACTGCCATCACTTTTTATAAAATTGTAATGAAATGTTTAATTATTACACGATGTGACAAAAAAACGTGCAGGCACTTTTCTGAAGACCTAGTACAAGTTGTATTTCTAATAAAACTAAGAACAAAGGTGTGAAAGAAATTTCCCATACTCCACCAAAATCTCATTCTATTACCAGGAAACCTCTTTTGGGTAGTTTCATGTGAACAACCACTTATAACTTTGGTAATTTTTATTCGATTTACAATTTTTACATTTTCATCCTAATGAGAAGATATTGGTTTTATGTGAAATTTCAATTTGTTGGTTTTCATCAAATCTCAACGTTTTGAGACCCCCTTTGTGGTCCCCCTTTTTAAGGCCTAAACAGAAAGAACGAGTTCGTAAAACCGCCTATTTTGCATGAAAATTCAAAAAGTAAGCGCATTTTCAAAATGTTTGAAACCAAATTTTTTCAAGATTTAATAATTATATGTAAGGTTATTCATAGTACGCAGACACTCAAACAATTGATCCTTGTGACTATTTTCTACTTAAAACAAAAATTATGAGAGTAAAAACATTCTCTAAATAAAAAATAATAAAATGAACGGAGAGGGCACTGCGATCGCAACGAGTGAGTCGCAGTTTGACGTCGGTCCGTAATTTTTTGCTCTGGTTAACGGTTATCTTTAATCTAGAAACGCGATTTGTGATGAAGATGTTTTCCAAGTGTCTTCTGAACGCGTGGAGATAATAATTTTTTCGGAGATTGTTTTTCTTCTCTTAGTAACGGAGTGATTATGGAAGTGAGTAACTTTCCCTCGATGTTAGGAATATGGCGGAAAGCGAGGTTTACGACACGGGGGTGGGAAGAGGGGAAGAATTCCTTCCCACCAACGAAGCAGACCGCTCTACGAGTGATTACACGGGAGTTCCGCTAATTCGATGCTCAAATACGTGCGACCAGGGTTACCTCAAATAAATTGCCTAAATGAATAATTTACGTAGAAAGGATTCTAGATATTAAATTAAGAAACCGTTAAAACCACGAGAAAGAAGATTTCTACGAGGATTCCAAATAACCCATAAAAACACTTAAGTTTTGAGAAAGTGAAAGCAAAATTTTAAAATATAGACAAAAGGGTAGTTAAGTGCCTATTTTACGATAAGCTATTGACGAACGATGGTTACAAACGCCTTCTAGGTCATAGGTATATAAATAGTGTGGAATTATTATTAATTTTTGCAATTATATTATATCATTATTATATATTATATTTATTATAATACTTCAATTATATTCTAACCTACACTCGAAAGAATTGTTCATAAATTAGTACACGTTCAAATATTTTTTAAGATTATAATAAATTAATGACGTGTAGATGTTATCACGAAGTTAATACCAATAAAAAGGTATCTTTATAACTATATTAAATACAGTTGCTTTTGCCGTGAATTACATTTAAGGTAATGAAAGTTTAATTTATCATACAATTACTCTTTATTCATAAAATATTTCTAGATCATATCATTTTACTTTCAAACCACTAATTACACCGGCACACAAAAAAAGTAGTCTGTCCGACAGACTACACTAGCATATCTATATGATTTTGGGGTCGCTGAATTCGAATTCGGTGTCTAAATAAGCAAGTTGGCTCGTATTTTTCAGAAAAACAAAAAAATATACGTGAAATCGACAAAAACACCGATTTTTCAGGTATATTTTTGCAAAGAAAAAATATATTGTCTCGCCCGGTGGACTCATGTTTATGGGGTCGCTCAATCCGAATCCGGGATCAAAATAACCCAGTTGGCTCATATTTGATCGAAAAATTCAAAAATAGAGGTAAAATCGACGAAAAAAGCGGTTTTTCGTGCATATTTTTGCAAAAAAATATATATCTTCATCCCCGGTGGACTTATCCAGTATATCCTTGTGTTTTTGGGGTCACTGATTCTGAATCTGAGGTTCAAATATCCCAGTTGGCTCATATTTGATCGAAAAACGCAAAATTAGACATAAGATCGACAAAAACATTTAAACCTTTACCTTCTTTGAATGGGATTGTCGTTCACTGTAGATTCCCTTTGCGTCTCACGTTTGGGGGTTTTTAAGTTGCGTTAGTCTCCTTGCATGGCAATAGTAGGTTTTTTGTAAATAAAACTTATTTACAAACTTTGGTTAACTAGGCTGCCTTATGAATTTGAAGCTACATTTTCTTCATTCGCTTATAAATAAGTTTCCAGACAACCTAGGAGACTTTAGCGAAGAGCAAGGTGGACGTTTCCATCAGGATATAAAAGAGATGGAGAGGCGGTATCAGGGATGTTGGGATATCAACATGATGGCTGACTATTGTTGGAGTTTAAAACGAGATCCAGTCAATCAATGTACCAAACGAAAGCGAAACCCACTACGTAGGTCTTTTGAGGACAAAAGGGTCCGATATAAGCGATATAAAGAAAAATAAAAGGACCCTATAAGCGTGAGAGGCAAGGGACTCACGATAATAAAGCACCCCAAAGGGAACAGAATTTACTACGTCGACGCCGTTGTTATTTGAACCCCGGTTTTAGAATCAGTAACCCCAAAAACATATGGATATGCTGATTTAGACTACCGGGCATGAAAAATTTTGTTGTTGCACAAGTATACAAGAAAAATCGCTGTATTCGCCGATTTAACGTCTATTTTTGCGATTTTCGAAAAAGTATAAGCCAAATTGGTTATTTGGGCCTCAGATTCAAATTTAGCGACCTAAAAGACATATAAGTATGTTGGTTACGTCCACCGGGCGAGAAAATATATATTTTTTTGCAAAAATATACCTGAAAAGTCGCTGTTTAGATATGCTAGATATGCTAGCGTAGTCTGTCGGCCAGACCACTTTTTTTGTGTGCCGGTGTTATTGATTAGTGTTATTGACATTATTGTAGTCATCACTGATAAATGTTTGCTGATATTTTTTTATTTCTTTTTTTCAGGAAACTTTGCCTATTCATCTTGCCTTAATTTGTAAAATTTTAAATTATAATTGCAGAACGACCGGCAAGCAACCGTCCACAGTCCACAAAACACACAAGCAGAGGTTATGTACTTATGTCAGATTAGACAAATCACAGCCATCGAAATATTTCCAAGTTTCACATCGACGTAATTTACATTAATTTACACAATGTAGAAAACTTCGGACGTAAATTACATCGTAAATTAATGTAGAAATCCACGTAAATTACCTGGAGTGAATTACGTGTCCAACCCTGCGTTCGACTTGTAGTGACCGGACGCTCCCCACCATACTTGCTGCATTGGCGCGAATGGAAGGGGAAGCCTACTGCCAACGCAGCCCGAACTCGATTCAAGATGTCAGCAAGGTCGGGGCGGCCTAGGAGTGCCGCCTCATTGGTTGACTTTTTTTACTTGCGCCTGGCGGGACCATGCTTTCTTGGATCATGGAATACGAGGTAAGTTTTTCGAGTTTTCCGAGTGTGGCGCTCTCTCGAATTGAGTGGGTACTCCCCGAGAGAGTTCGGCTTCTTAATTGTTATCAAGAAGCCATCTGTTATCGGTGTTACTTGCCTGGACGCTAAAGAAAAGCTCTTCTTTCAAACAGCATAACCTTTAAAGCGGCCGGCGCGCCGTGCGCGGGCTCACAACTTTGCGCGGGAACTTTCTTAGATGAAGGCATGGCCTCAAACAAGGACCCAACAGACCCCCTGGTGAGTAATCAAAACACCGATCCCCACAGCAAACCAACCCGAGATGTTTTTAAAGGCGCCGAATGCCTCCTTACGATGAGGAGATCGAAACGACACAAGACAGAGGACAGTGACATTACAAACGCTCTTTCTCAACCCCTCCCAAAGGACAATGACTCTGAACTTATGGACCACTCTGACTTTAACAGTACTGACACGATCACCGGAACACAGACTTACGACGCTTACAAGCAAACAGAAACTAACAACAGACAACAGACATTCAGCAACGGCTCTACGCCCTTTAGGGACACTTAACAAAGGAAGCTCCTCTGCTTCCCCTAACCAACCCGATTCTGCTAAAAATCCAAATTGTAATCCTTCCGAACACTCCTACTCTGCTTTCACTCCTTCTCCCCCCCCCCATCTCCCCCTCCCAGCTCCCTAGTCTCCTCATCATCGAACTTACTTACAATTATTGGCAATCTACTTTTAATGCTCACAAATTTCATCAGCGTTCTTTCCTCTGGTAATTGCCCAAAAACAGAGGAATGCCACAACTTAATTAATTTCCTTTCTGCAAGTATCCCCTCTCTCTCTCTACAAATCTTTTACAACCCTAGTATGGCACAAGTCGATGGTTTGCGAATTATGCAATGGAACTGTCGCGGCGTAACAAACAAAAGAAGTGATCTCGCAACTATTTCGAAGGACTTTGATATTCTTTTACTGTGCGAAACATATCTAAAGCCTGATAAATCATTCTCCATAAATAGAGATTTTAACATCATTAGAGCTGACAAGGCTGCCAACAGCCGCGGCGGTTTGGCAATTGCAATTAGAAGGGGTATAACCTTCTCAAGGGTATCCTCTATACTTAACATTGAAAACAGCCTAGAAACTCTTTCTATATCTATTGACACTTCACTTGGTCAACTTCTTATAGTTTCCGTTTACAGGGTCCCCTGTGTCGGCGGAAGAATTTCAGAAAATACCTGGAAAAAATTTTTAGAATCAGTTAACGATGTCAATCCGAATAACGTTCTTATTATCGGGGATTTTAATTCACATCACAGTCTATGGTGTAGTACCCGGGTTTGTTAAAATGGCGAAGCACTTTGTGCAGCCCTTGATGATTTAGACTTTATTTATTTAAATAATGGGAAGTCAACTTATGTTAATCGTCCAGATGAATCTCCCTCGATTTTGGACCTTACTTTTATAAGCCCTCAACTTTTTACCTTTTGTGCACATGACGTATGGGACGACGCCCTAGGCATTGACAATTACCCAGTGGTCACTAGGCTGGGTGTGCAAGTACCTATTTCCAACTATTATTCACACAAATATAACTTGAAAAGAATCAACTGGCCGTCCTTTTCTTCCAATTTAAAAAATCTCGTAGAGTCCAGGGTGAATGACATTCTTCCACCCACATCGGATCCCATCTCTAGCTATAATTCTTTTGTTGAATGCGTGGATGGGGCTATCTTGTCATCTGGGGTACCCTTAGCCACTTCCAAACAACCAACTCATGGCCACCCATTTAAAAACAAACCTTTCGTTCCAGCTCCTTGGTGGAATGAAGCATGCGACAATGCTATTAAGGATAGGCGTAAAGCTTCTATCAAATTTAGAAAACGATCTAACTATCTAAACTATTTAAATTATAAAAAACTTACAGCTAAAGCTAAACACACCCTCAATGAAACCAGAAGAAAGTCCTTTCAAAGTTTTTGCGAATTACTTGACAGAACATCATCTATCTCCAGAATATGGAGAGTCATTAAGACATTTAAAAATAGATTCACTCGGCCAGCAAACGCGTCCTGCTCGGCAGATAGCAGCGTGATTTCAAAACTAGACGATCTCGCAGCTGAGATGTCCTTATACTGTTTTCCATGATAGATTTCCCAGTGACTTTAGGACCAACCAGTTCCTTGAGTCTCCATTCACTGAAAATGAACTTACTATAGCCATTTCTTCCTTAAAAATTAAATCTTCTCCCGGATTAGATAAAATTGATAATAATATCATTAGTCACTTTCTTTCAGAAGCTAATACCATTCTTTTAAAAATTTATAACGACATCTTATTGTCTGGCTCCTTCCCACCTTCCTGGAACACTTTTTTGTTATTTTTTATTCCTAAGTCAACGCCAGGAAAATTTAGACCAATTTCCTTAGCCTCCTGCTTATTCAAGTTAATGGAAAAACTAATTTACAATAGACTTAATTGGTACTTTGAGCATAACTTTTATCTCTTCCCTACACAATTCTGTATCCGGAAAAGTAAATCTTGCGCGGATAATCTGGCCCTACTTTCCACGGAAATTCGGACGGGATTTGTCAAGGGTGAGGTCATAGCAGGTCTTTTTTTAGATTTAAAAGTGACTTTTCCCAGCGTAATCACCCTACAACTCTCTACAAATGTACAACTCTATTTCATGCAAGAACATTTATTTTAATATCAATGTGGAATTAGTTGAACCTAGAATAAGCACAGTGGGCCTTCCCCAGGGTTGCATTCTGAGTCCCATAATGTATTCAGTGTATACTCGCTAGCTCCATCGACTTTTGCCGGCGGGGTGTATCATATTCGAATTTGCAGATGATATAGTAATTTTATTTAGATCCAGTGATCCCGGACTTTGCATCACATCTCTCCAACAATGCTTAATTGCATTTGCAGAAGTTTTATATGGACGTGGATTAGAAATTTGCCCTGAGAAAACAAAATCAGATATTTTTAACAAAATAAAATTGAATTTGGATGACCCCATATATACATTAAATCTTAATAACTGTTTCATTAAGCCCTCCTTACACGTCAAATTTTTAGGAATTATTCTGGATTACTCACTTTCGTTCAATGAACACTTTAAGTTTTTAATTGATAAACTCAGAAAAACCCTAAATATCATAAGAATCTTGAGAGGCGTGTGATGGGGTGCCCACCCATATACTCTGATAACGATTTATGACTCTCTCATCAGAAGTTGTTTAGACTACGGTTCTCATATTTACACATTCCAAAACCATACATTCTTTGATAAATTAGAAAAAATTAGAAACCAAGCCCTGAGATTAGCAGTAGGCTATAGGACAAGTACCCCTATAAAAGTAATTTTAGCAGAAACATGTGAACCCCCCCCCCCCCTTAAATTTCGATTCAGTTTTCTAGCCAAAAAAGATATCGTAAAGACGTTCGCAAACCTTAGTCACCCCCTAACGAACAAGCTTGAGGACCTTTGGAATAGCACACATAAAAACAACCCTCATAGAATCACAAACATTTTTACACTCATAGCAGCCTTTAAGAACACCCGGAATCTTATGGCCCAATTACGCAGATCTTTCCACCATCCCCTCTTTGAATTTCCATACAGTGATCATACTTTCTCTCCTCAAATAAACGTTCAAATAGGTTTTCTAACTCAAAATTCTCCTGACCCACCATCTTTCTTCCAGAATGCTATTGAGTAGTTTGGAGACTCCTTGATTTTCTATACGGACGGCTCAAAGTCTCAAGATCGCAAATCTGCGGGCTACCCCTCGGTTTGCCCCGCTGGGCAATTTACACACTCATGGAAAATTAATTACTCTGCATCCATTTTCTCTATTGAAGCAATAGCCATTTTATATACACTAGATTTTATTATAAAGTATAAATTTAAAAAAGTTGTTATTTTTACGGACTCGTTAAGTGTCTTAGAAAGTGTCTCTTCAACTAACCCCAGTAAAATTAAATCTCACCTTATCTTCCTGATCAGAAACAGTCTTGCCTCCCTTATCGCACTAAAATGTAATATTACCCTAGCATGGGTACCAGGCCATAAGGGAATTTCGGGAAATGAGCTCGCAGACTTAACCGCCAAATCCGCCAGTTCTAATGCCTCCCTCCTAAACATAGGGCTCCCCCATCGGACTTAGTTAGCTCTTTTCGAGAAAAACTCAATACAATTTTTCAAGACTATTCTCAAACAGGAGGAAAGCGTTTTGGTACATTTTACACAAATCACTTTTACAAAACCCACAGAAAACCCTGGTTTTCCAATTTCCTTGTAAAAAAGGGAAGGGATTGTATCCCTTTGTCGCATGAGAAGTAATCACCACTCGCTCAGAGCTAGCCTAGCACGTAAGAACATCATAGACTCGTCTAGTTGCACTTGCAACCCTCAAATAGACGAAGACTTTGAACACGTCCTCTGGCAATGTCGCAGATTTAATGCTTTCCGTCCTAGCCTTCTTAAGGGTCTTTCGAAGGCACTTAAATGTGCACCGCCATTCCATAGCAATCAATTCCTTGCTTATCCCTCCATTAGGGTGGTTTCTCACGTTTTTAAATTTCTTAAAAAATCCAACCTCCGGATATAAAAAAAAAACTTTTCTATAAGCAAAGCTTCAAACTTTCCGCCTATGTGAGCCCACGCGTGACGGTTTTGGAGGGGGAGGGAGTACCCGCGCATAAGTAAGTGCGGGTACCACTTCCCCTCCAGCTTCGTCGTCCGCTTTCGCATTTCGACATCGCGGCGAGATGCGACGTTCTGCCCTACTGGGCAGTTCGCTTAATTTGTTTCAGATAACAAACTTACTGTTTCACCACTATCTATGGAATCACACATTACCGGATCATGGCTGAATATACACGACTGCAGATTCAGTATGAAGCCAACGAATGGCGCACCGAAGTACGCACTAGAATCATCATCATCTTGGATCATGAGTCTAACGGCAGATGAGACCCCTGAGGATGTGGATGGTAGTTCAGTGGTGAATCTATGGGACGAAACTCAGGAGACCTCAGGAGAATCGGAAGAGTTCGCAGATGCGGGGACCAGAAGGGAATGTTTTGACTGTGGCAAATGCCAAGAAAAATGGAGGGAGGTGCTGCTGAATGCGAGTGGAGGCAGGCTAAAAAAGTAGTGGGCTCGCGAGTTAAAACAATTGGACAATTGGCGGGACGCAATGACCGGCAAAGTACAGCCGGTGGTGGGAACTGATGCACCTGTCGACAACGTTAATGAACTAGCCACTGGACTTTGTACTGAAAGAATGGACGTTCTACAGAAAAAAGTAGACTGCTTGGAAACTTCGATGGTGGCCTTGAAGAATTGGATGACTGAAGGCCCCAAACAGAGGAGATCCAAACTCCAACTTCTTGACAGATGCACTGGAAGGGCTAACTCTTATCAAAGATGCTCCGGAAAAATAAAAAAGGGGTATGGACCTACGTGAAAAGGATGCGGGGAAATGACAGGAATAATATTGTAGTGAGGGGGCTGGCAGAGCAAACGGGAGTGGAAGCTCTGGAGTTTTGTTCTTTGGCAAAGAGGCAAACTTGCCTGAGTATTACCATGACTTCTGAGACTGGACTGGCTGAAGGCGGTGTACTGTTTTGTCTGGCGAATCACATGCAGAAAAGATCGCTAATGAAAAGAGAGAACTTAGGATATCTAAAAACAGCATCGATCATGGTGACAGATAATTTAAAGATTAAAAATATAATTAAAGATTCAAAAGTCAAGGCAGATCAGTGCATGTTAAGGACATGTGATGTTTCGTCGTGTGGTCAATCGGGTACCATTCTCCCGTCTTTTTTTCCACAAAAATGAAAATTTAAAAAACTGAATTCGGAGATGCTCTAAAATATCATAACTGAGTCCCCGGACTATTTCTTGAGGGATAAAAACAACGACAAAAAAGTATTGTGCCAAATAAAAATTGTATGCATGTGCATTATTTTGAGGTGAGGGTCGTTTTTCAGCTCTGTGATTCCGATAATTTGGAAATTATTTATGAAGTAAACTTTTTTTATTGCCTGCAAAAAGGGTTAGTTCCTGGACATTAGTTACTATGTTTATTTGTAAATCCCAAAGTTTTCGGTCAAAACATTGTGTAGTTTGGAAGTAACGCTCGGGAGAATTGTAACGCACATCAACTCGAAATATACACACATCAAATTTAGCAAAATTAAATTTGTTTGAATTAACCTACAAAAAGTCGTCCGTTAGCATGTTCGCTATCATCCCCACGATTTTGAAGACAAAATATTTCTTATTCTAGGAAAACAGCCGGGGGAATCTAAAACTGGTAAAATCAATAATTTTCTAAGTATCACATGCCATTAATACATCATTTGTTATTAAACTTAAAAATTTCAATTGGTTATATTTGCGTTATTTACTTGGCCCCATTCATTGACATTTCTTCAAAAATGTATAGAATTAGTCAATTTATTTTGGTTGAATAAAATTGTAACTTGTAGATAAATATTCTGCATTTTGTTATTTGTTATAAACAAATTAATACGTATACTATTAAAAGCTGCATTTTCAGAATTTGAATGTAATACTTACTTTAATAATAGTATATTTAATGAGATCATTTAGTATATTTAATAAGTAATAAACTTTGTTAAAGAAATGTTAACAATAAATTTCTAATTGCGAACAAGCACCCATCAAGAATAATACTTAATATTTTAAACCATTTTTATAAACAAATTCACTTATTTAGCATTTATATGCATAGAAAAGTTGTTTTCTGTGGGATCATTTAATTTGGTCTAAATAATAAAAATTTGTATACAATAGACTGCCATTCAAAAACATTTGTCATTTTTATAAACAAATTCACTTTATTGGCTTATCAGTGCATCGAAAACATTTCTTTTCTGTGAAATCATTCATTTCCATGTGAAGAATAAGAACGGCACATGTAACAGTTCGACGGACCAACATTTGTCACTGTATAAACATATTTTATAAACCAATTGAATTATTTGGCAATTATATGCCTAGAAAATTTATCATTTCTGCTGAATCATTTCCTTTCATCTAAAGAATTTAACTTGAGCACAACTGACTTCCATCCAAGAACATGTATTATTGTTATAAACAATTTATACAAACAAATTAACTTATTTGAGCATCACTGCAATTGGCTATATTAATATCAAAACGTATTTCATCGCAATATCCCAGCTTTTTTACCAATCGTCAAAATTGCAGTCTTTAAAGAGGTTTTTTTTGGGCATAGGTATAGACTATGAATCATACAAAGGTAAAATTAAGGAAGTTGAAAATATAAAAAATTCCTAAAAGTGGAACTCTTTTGTACAACATTGTTATAATTCACATAAAAATCAATGATTTCAAAGAAAAGAAAAAATTCCGATGCACACATATACTAATTAACTAAATTTGTTTATAAAAATTGTTGATAAAAATGATAAATGTTCTTGAGTGGCTAAGAAAATATCGCAAATATAACTAATAGAAATTTTTAAGTTAAGTAACTAATTCAAAAAACGTTGCAACACTACGTTAAAGTACGATTATTAAAAATGACCCTGTTTTTCTTGAGAAACTATATCAGATGACAATACATATTATTTATTTGAGTAGGCTTTATAAACAAATAAAGATTTCGTTTTTTTTGTTTTATTATTTTATCAATAAGCCAACATTAAAAAAAAATTTTATTTGGAAACCCACGCTTTCATAATTTGTTAAGAGTTTTCCAGCATCTCTTAAAACAATTTAAATTTTACTATCCATTGGTGGCTTTATCAGCAGTGATTGTGCTTCCTAAAATTTTTTTTCGTTGAAGAAACGAAATTTGCCGGATGAAAACGTACGTTAATTTATATTTGTTTTTAAAATTTATTTGAATGAACCAAAAATTTGGTCACCCCAGATAGTCTCCTAATAGATAAGGACCTTTCTAAGTACATCGCGAACAAAAGTTGAAAATAATGTTTCCAAGTGTTTTCAAACTTAAAGTAACACTCACTTATTAACATACACACACACAAGTAGTTGAAAAAGATTGAAATTTAGATAACTTTCATTTTTTTTTCAACGATGAAACCGGATCAAACATTGGTATCCGTATTTTCATTAGCATATTTTATTAAGCTTAGAAGACTTTTAAAAATTATACGTTTTCTTTCTCTCCTTTTCTATTGTAATTATTAAAAAGGAATTAAAAATTAAGAATATGAAATCAAGTAATATTAGAATGAACGAACTCAACATCACAAAAGATAGTCAAAAAGCTTGGTTCGAATCCACATTCTATTTTCGTACCTGCATTCTCGAAAAGTGCATTTCGAGCGGCTTTTGGAGTAAAGCCAATCTGTCGCCGAATCCTGACTATGTAATCTTTGTGATGTCCCTTCACGGCTTATATATTTAAAAAGAATTATTTATCTCTTTGTGGCTCAATAGAAGCCGCGAAATTTACTGTAAATGTTCGGCATTGTATAATTTCAAATAATTTGTCTATAATAATGAAGTGAATAGCTTTGTGCAATTCTCCCCTCTTCCATCATTATCACAAATAAAATAGTGTTTCTTGTGATGTGCCGTTCTTACTCGTTTCAGTCCAGCTTTTGTTACTCTTGTATGCTTTTAATATTTCATAAAACCATAGCTGCTAACGCATAAACACACACACACACACACAAATCGAACATTCAAATTTTGATCGCACACAAAATAATGAATTATTACATTCTCATCCTAATGAGAAGCTATTGGTTTTATGTGAAAAATTCCATCCAATGTCGACGTTTGGAGACCCCCCCCCCCCGGGTCAGAAAAAATAGTTTTTACGTCGGTGTCTGTCGTCGTGGTCGTTTTTTCGTTGAAGTCTATAATCTGGGTAACATTTGAAGGAATTATTCGATTAGATTCCCCTTTGCAGCACTTTATATGGATATGAAAAAAAGGAAGACGTCGTTAACCAGATTTTTTGAAGAAATTTTAAAGTCAGGACATTTTGAAAATTTTTGAGACCACTTTTTATAAATATTTGAAATCTGTTTCTACAGCTATTTATAGTAGATCAAAATATGAAGAATTTATCCTCATTACTTTTTTGGATAAAATAAAAATTACTTAAGCTATAGCATTTTCAAAATCCAAAAAAATAAACGAAAATTAATATTTGAAGCTAAGCAAAGCGTGATATGGGAAAAAGTCAATAAAAGAAAAATGTTTACTATCGTAAAAAAAACTAATGGAAAAGCAATATCTCTATTTTGTGAAAAACAAAACAAGATACGAAAAGAGATTGACAAAAGTTGTGTACCTAAAAAAGAATATCAAATTTTTCAGGAATTACTTTTTTGTAGGATAAGTAGTTTTTGTTTTATTTATGAAAAACAACACGGAAAATAAAAAAAATTATATTCGAGTACGATACAAGGCACGTGAATTTCCAAACACATTGTGAATTGTAATGATATACATATAGTAAATGATATATGTTTCAGCGCAACTAAGAACAAAATTTAACGCAAAATAAGAAACAAATATTAAAGTAATCATGATAAATACCATTTGTACTTTATTTTACAAAATCTAAATACCCAATTCCAGGAAGAGGTACATGAAAAATGTATTATATTTGATACAAAAGTTTTGAGTATAATGTAGGAAATTTTACATTTTGGGCAAAATCAAGTGCGAAGCATGAGATACGTGATGAGAATGTGTTCGCTCAATCCAAAAGAGCTTTAACAAAAGAGAGTTTACAATCGCAAAATTAAAGTTGTCCTTTCGTTGCTCTTTCATTTTGAAAGGCATGAATGTGGGAGAAATGCAAAGACCCAGCGCGAATATGCAAAAAACACAAAGTCCGAGCGCGTAGCGCGAGGTAAATACAAAATCGAGCGCGAAGCGTGAGAACCAACAATCGCGGCATTACACGAAAATCTAACGAGCTGCGACGGGATTTATCTCAAATATTTCGTATATTTTCTATGGATTTCAAACTTGTGGCATTAATTTAAAAAAAACTAAGGGTTATATCAAAAAAGTAAAAACACCTCTGGATTTGTCTCGGAAATATCTCGGTTTACATTTTACTTGTTTTCAACAATTTGTTAAACAATTACGCCATTTGTTATCTTTCTGCAATTGTTATAAAAAAAGTATGCATCAGATCGAAAAACCAAGTGTACCATTGCATTCCTCTTGAAAATATCTAGCTGTGCAGACGGTAAAATACAATGTAACAATCTAATAACGCAAAGAGATAATTAATTACACAAAAAATGAAATAGCCAGTGAGCAAGTTTGCCCTATACCACCTGATATTTTACACACTTCTGAAGTATCAGAAAACACGAAATGGTTTCTTACAATGTCTACAACTTTTGACTGAACATAGATATTTATCATTCTCTTTATTTTGATCAAGTTTCTTAGCTTTTTTCAAATTTTTAAACATTTTTCGTCCATTTTTTGTTAAATTCTGCCTTTAATAAGCAAGACATGTCGTGAGTATTATGTAAGTTAAAGAAATTTTCTGCGAACAGCGGCAGATAACGAGAATATTTTTATATAATGGTCTATTAGGTTTATTAATAGTCTAATAGGCTATTTTATATAATAGCGTATAAAACGATTTCTTTCCCATGTGTCTACTAGCGTCTCTTCTGCACCACATTCTTTGAGAATTACAGTAAAGACCCATTTATTGCAGGACCCGTTTATCGCAGGACATGTCTACTGCCAGATTCGGGACCCGTGTATCTCGGGATACCTTACCCCCTCTCTCTACTTTCACATCTCTTGGTAAACCAATAGCTGAAAAGGCGGGACTGGGTTGATTTTAAACTGAAGACAGTTGTGTCAGAACGCGGATATCTCTAGCGTGCGCAGTACGCTGGGGGCAGCACCTATTTCAGTAGCTAATTGGAAGTTGACGGGAACTTTTGAATGCGGAAATGTGCACTTTATTATTTTTCAGGAGAATTACAATAAGGAAAATAAAATGATGATGCTTGACAAAAGAAAAATATTTTATATAACCGATATGCAAGAGTACTTTTTATTAATCATGAGTATTTAATGATAATTTGACTATTGTGAATTCGACACGGCGAGTAGATTGTTTTTTGTTTTAACAGACAACACACCACATATTTTAGCGGTATAATTATCTGTCAGAGATTTGTTTCGTGATTACTATCAAAATTTAGTGTATTAATTATTTTTTACAATAGTGTTCAGCCGCGAAAAATTAATTTGAATTTGAATTCTGCTGAAAAATAATAAAGTGCTTCTATCAGCATTTAAAATTCAGAAGCCTTGCAATAAACGGGTCTACCGTATCTCGTTACTCACTTTGTCTATCAGAGTTTTCCTGCATATTATGCGATTGAATCTGTCAATTGCGTTAATTTTACTCTGCACTGCCACTTTTGCTTGATTTGATATATTTTTACTTCTGATAAGGGGCCCTACTCTACCAATAGCCTTCTTACCTTCGTTTATGCATCTATCTAATTTCTCATCTATCTTCCCGCCCCTAGTAAATAAGCTAACAATGTATACGAACTCATCAACTTGTTCAATTCTCTCATCATTTAATAAAAATTACATAGTGTTTTCTCACTCTTTCTTTCAAACACTATAGTTTTTGTTTTATTTGCGTTAATTTTGAGGCCCATGCTCTTCATGCTTGCATCCAGTTTATTCAACATTCTTTGTAAGTTTTCGATTGACTCTGCCATAACAAACCTTATCATCTGCGAACGCTAACCCACGTACCCTGACTGTTTCTAGCTTCTTTGTCCAAAAGAGCCATTTGCAAACACTTGTCTATGAATAATATAAATAACCATGAAGACATAACGCATCCTTGTCTAACTCCTTGAATGAAGAGACATGAACGGATGGGTGGGCATCCAAAATCAGGATACAGAAAGAGTATTAGGTAATTTTGGGGATCCAAGAACAAGCTATAGCGGAGATAAATTAGTTGGTCTATGCTTAGAAAGGGGTCTGTTTATTACAAATACTTGGTTTAGGCATAAAATGATCCACATGTACACCTGGTCTAAACGAAATAGCCGCAGTATAATTGACTTTGTTGTTGCGGATGAAAGAATTAGAGAATTAGTCAAAGATACAAGGGTCGTGAGGGGTCCTGAATGCAATACTGACCATTATCTTCTGATCTCAAAAATTAAGTTAGGTCGGGGTTGGAGAAAAAAGAGACCCAAGAAAGCAAAACGAACGTGAATCAAAATTGAGAACCTACAGAAACCGGATGTGCGAATAGATTTCCAAAATAAGATAATCGAAAGCATAGATAGGGCAATATGGGAGGACCGTATAAAAAAACAAAGATATAGAGGGCACCTGGACAATGTTACGGGATATCCTTGTTAGATGTACGATCGAAGTGTGTGGTACCGCAGTGGTAGGAAGAATGTTTGGTGATGCGTGGTGGAATGATGAAATTCAGGCTGCCCAAAAAGCAAAGAGAGAAGAGTACAAGAGAACTTTGAACATCGCAGGTGTTCGCAATGAGGAAAGAAATAGACGTAGAAATGATTATAGACGCGAAAACAGGATACTCGAACGATTAGTCAAGGAACGTAGAGATACAATTAGAGCAGAAGAAGAGATAAAAATACAAAACGACTTTGAAGGAAGCAGGAAACTACTTTATAAAAAAATGAAAGGAAACAAAAGTACAGAATTTGTCAACATGAGAAATAGTAGGCGGGAAATGGTATATGATGCAGACGGAATACTAGAGGCTTTCAGAGACTATTTTAGCAGACAATTCGGAGATGAAGCTATAGGACACCACAACTGCGATGTTGAACACGATTCGATGGAAAACTCAATTGAGAAAGTCTGTGTCACTGAGATTAGAGATATAATTAAGAACTTGAAAAACGATAAGGCTGCCAGGGTAGACGGTATTTACTCTGAAACTTTGGGAACTCCTGAAAGAGTATGGATCCATGCTCTTTCAGGAGTTCCCAAAGTTTACTTTTATCTACCTTGTTAAAAGCTTTTTCTAGGTCAACAAATGCACAGAAAACTTTTTTTTCCTACTCTCAAACTTTTTTCTCTGATTTGCCTTAAGCTAAATATTTGATCCGTACATACCCTTCCTGGCATAAGCCCACTTTCAACTTCCCAAATCTTTTCTTCTGTTATTTTCATAACCCTACGAATAAGTATTTTTAAGAACATTTTACTTACTGTGCTTAATAAGCTGATCCCTCTGTAATTATTGCAATCCCTTTTGTCTCCCTTTCTCTTGAATATTGGTACGATAATCGCTTATTTCCAATCGTATAGGACGTCTCCCATTTCGAAACATAAATTTATCATTTCTCGCCACCGTGTTTAAGCATTTCAGTGTAATACCTACTAACCCGGCAGCCCTACCGTTTTTCAAGTTCTTAATTATATCCCTAACCTCAGTGGCACAGACTTTCTAAATTACGTTTTCTAACGAATCGTGTTCTATATCGCAGTTGGCGTCCTATAGCTTCATCTCCGAATTGTCCCCTAAAATAGTCTCTGAAAGCGTCTAGTATCCCGTCTGCATCATATCGCATTTTCCTATTACTATTTCTCATGTTGGCAAATTCTGTACTTTCAGTTCTCTTAATTTTATTATAAAGCAGTTTCTTGCTTCCTTTTAAATCGTTTTGTATTTTCTTCTCTTCTTCTTTTTAAAATAATCTGCTGTATCCTACAATATCGATTAATTAAGGTAACCTTACCTGTTAACCTTACTGATAGTAAATCAACCCTCTAAACCATGAATCAG
>NC_046660.1:124689410-124690645 GCF_010883055.1 Belonocnema kinseyi | reverse complement strand
GTATCAGCCAAAGGGAGTTTGAGGTAAATTGAAAGAGGGTTTTGACATTTAACGCCCTCCATGGTCATCCAGAGAAGTAAGTGAAACGAGCGCGAAATTCGAAATCTTAGTTTATTAAAATCAAAAGAAGGAGCATATTTTATTAGAATATTCATTAGAAGAATATAAATAAAATAAAAAAATAAGTATATTCTTTCACCAAATGTACAGCATATAGTATAGTATATAAGAATGAATGAAATTTATGAAAAAATGCCTGAATGAAAGGAATCAAATGAATGGAAATAATTATGGTGGGACTATTATTTCGTTGAAAATGTAACAATTTCAAAAAAGTAATTATTTACGATCGAAAATTCGTCTCAGGCGGTAGAATGTTAACCTTCTTGATGACTAATTCTTCTTTTTTATTCAAAACTCATTTATTCGGTTAATAATAATTTACATATGAGGTTGACAATTCCTTTAAAATATTCCAAATTTTTGTTGAAATTTCATCCACTTTGTGAAACATCTGGTTTCTTTTTGTTGGAAAATTAATGTTCTTAATGAAAATTGAACAAGCTTACATCGATATTTATATGTTCTCCATAAAGTTTTATTTTTTTATGGACATTTATTGTAGGTTAGGTTTATAGTAGATGGAGAATTTCTTTAGAACATCAAATATTTGATTGACATTTCATGTATTTTGTGAAAAATCTTTGTTTCTGGGTGCGAAAAATTAATCTCTTCGGCGGAAAATAAGTTTTTGTATGAAAATTCATTTTCTTAACCGAAAATTCATTTGTGAAACTGAATATCTAACTATTCCAATTTTTATGGAAAACAATTTTTTTATAGTAATTTTTTAATTTAATTAAATTCTAAATTAAATTAAATTTTTTTCATGTAATTTGTGACGTATAAATATTTCTATAATAACTTCTTCTTGATTACAAATTTATTTTACATCTATTTTCACTATTCTAAGGTTCTGAGAAGTATTCATTGATTTAAAATTGTTACGATATAGAGGTGATTTGCAGAAGAGGTGGGTGAAATATAATAAGAATTAATTGACATTAATATTTTGGTACATTTATTACTCTTCTGGTATACAATATATGAATTAAAATAAACATGCATTATACATACAGTCTGTCAAGTTAAAGCGTGGGTGGCTTTACTCGCAGTCGGTAAGGTGTATCCACATGATTTTGGTGTCAAAATATTAAGAAGAGCTCCCTCTTTCA
>NC_046660.1:124678547-124689310 GCF_010883055.1 Belonocnema kinseyi | reverse complement strand
GGAGCTCTTCTTAATATTTTGACACCAAAATCATGTCGATACACCTTACCGACTGCGAGTAAAGCCACCCACGCTTTAACTTGACAGACTGTACATAATAAAATGAAATAAAATTCATACGAATAATGAATTAATTTTATTAGTTCGGTTACAATTTGCAAAAATCATACGGATATATTAAGCCTTTGGCGTAATAAAAAATGTATATACAATTTCTGAGCATTATATTTCAAGTCCATCATTATAACGGATTGGATTGAAATGCAATTTACTGGTTCAAAAGTGAGCAATTTTATTAAGAACTTATCCTTTTCGTTTAAAACTTGCAGGCTTTTATAGAAAATTGACTAATGATTTAAAATGTTTATTTCCCCGCTGAAATTTCAACTGAATTTTGTTTTTGTTATTGAAATTTAAATACTTTTTATTCTGATTTTTATTTTCCCTTTCAAAATTCATCTCTTTTCAGTATAAATTTCATGTTTGTTGGATTAAAATAGCATTTTAATCTAACAAACATGAAATTTATATTAAAACGATATGAATTTTGAAAGGTAAAATAAAAATTAGGATCCAAAGTATTTAAAGTTCAACATAAAAAAAACATTTCAGTTGAACTTTCAGCAGGGAAATATAAATTTTAAACCATTCGTCAATTTTCTATAAAAGCCTGCAAGTATTAAACGAAAAGGGTAAGTTCTTAATAAAATTGTTCACTTTTGAACGAGTAAATTGCATTTAAATCCAACAAACATGAAAATTTTATTAAAAAGAGATGAATTTTTTAATAAAAAATAAAAATTACAATAGACAGTATTTAAATTTCAATAACCAAAAAACTTTCAGTTGAAATTTCAGCAGGGAAATAAAAATTGTAAACCATTAGTCAATTTTCTATATAAGCCTACACGTTTGAAACAAAAAGGAAAAGTTACTAATAAAGTTGTTCACCTTTGAACCAGTAAATTGCATTTTAATCCAATCCGTTATAATGATGGACTTGAAATATAATGTTCAGAAATTTTATATACATTTTTGTATTAGACCACAGGTTCAATATATCCGTATGCTTTTTGCAAATTGTAACAGAACTAATCAAATTACTTCAATGTTTGTATGAATTTTATTTCATTTTATTATGTATGCATAATGCATGTTTATTTTATTTCATACATTGTATGTCAGAAGAGTAATAAATGTACCAAAATATTAATGTGAGTTAATTCTTATTATATTTCACCCACATCTTCTGCAAATCACCTCTGTATCGTAACAATTTTAAATCAATGAATACTTCTCAGAACCTTAGAATAGTGAATATAGGAGTAAAATAAATTATTAACCAAGAAGAAGTTATTATCGAAATATTTAGTAATGAAAAATTACGTGAAAAATTTTTTAAATAAAATTAAAATTAAATTAAATTAAAATATTACTATAAAAAAATTATTTTCAATAAAAATTGGAATAGTCACATTTTCAATTCTGAAAATGAATTTTTATATAAAAACTTAAGTTTCGCCAAAGAGATTAATTTTTTGCATCAAGCAACAAAGATTTTTCATAAAATACATAAAACGCCAACCAAATATTTGAATTTCTGAAGAAATTCTCCATGTACTATAAACCTAAATTGCAATAAATGTCCATCGAAAAAAATAAAATTTTATGTAGAACATATAAATATTGATTTAAAGTTATACAATTTTCATTAGGGACATTAATTTTCAACCAAAAAGAAATCAGATGTTTCACAAAATACATGAAAATTCAACCAAAAGTTTGAATTTTGTAAAGGAATTGTCAACCTCATATTTAAATTATTAACCGACGAAATGAATTTTAAATAAAAAAGAAGAATTAGTCATCAAGAAGGTTAATAATCTACCACCTAAGAAGAATTTTCACAAAAAAAGAATTTTTTTTTTAAATTGTTACATTTTCAACGAAATAATAGTCCCACCATAATTCTTTCCATTCATTTGATTCCTTTCATCCAGGAATTTTTTCATAAATTTCATTCATTCTTTATACTATACGTATATACTGTACAGATGGTAAAAGAATATACTTATTTTTTATTTTATTTATATTCTTACAATGAATATTTTAATAAAATATGGTCCTTCTTTTGTTTCTCATAAACTACACATTTCGAATTTCGCGCTCGTTTCACTTACTTCTCTGGATGACCATGGAGGGCGCTAAATGGCAAAACCCTCTTTCAATTTGCCTCAAGTCATCTCGTATCTCGTATATCAGTGATCTTTCCATATTTCAGATTTTAACTTGACCCCGCAACTGTCCTAAGTTGATTAGTTCCTAATATCTCTAGCGCAGCGCTAGTTGTCCCAGTACTCCCTGTTTTTAGATAGAAAGCAATGGGACTAAATCACTTTTTTAATATTTTAGTAAACAAGGTGTTATTTCCATGCAAAAAAATTCTTGAAATTAAAGCAATGTTACGCATTTAACATTTCATAATACTTTTCCAATCATTTTCTATGAATACTAGAGACAAAATATGATTTACATGGTCGCGGCAAAGTGAAATATATCTTACATTTGAATTTGAATGCAAAGTAAAATATGATTCTTAAAGTTTATTGTCGAAAACAAATTAACAATATTATTAATGGAATCTAAATGAAATCCTGGAGAAAATTTTGAATAGTATTAAGTTTAAAATTACAATGCGAATACTCTCGCTTATGAATATATAATGGATATAATGTATTTCTAATTGAATTTAACTAAATTTAAATTTGAAACCATTTTATTTAATAATCAGTGAAAAATAAAAAAACAACTGTCTTTAATTGCTCTTTTTTATCATTATATCCTTTTAAACCTTTAAAACAAAGATGTTAAGGCCATGTTGCGAGTGGTTCATGTGACCAGATTCCTACCTTACCCTCACTTTTTTTATTTCCTAACTTATTTTCACACGAAGCGCCAAATTGAGTTGAAATTTTGGGATAATAAATAAGAAGCCCTAAGAAAGGTGGGTCTGGTCGTAAATTTTAATAATTATGAAAAAAGTAAAAAAAAATTATTTACAACAAAACAACTTTTTTGATAATTATACAAATTTATGACCAGACCCACCATTCTTAGTGCTTCTTGTTTAGTATCCCAAATTTTCAGCTCGATGTGGCGTTTCGTTTGATAATAAGTTGGGAAGTAAAAAAATTATAATTTATATTTGTTCATACGAACAATAGTTTTTTCTCAACAATTTGAATTATTGAATAAAATATTTTTAATCTTCTTTACATATTTTTATGTTATATGTTCATGATTAAAAATTTATTACAATTTCAATTACATTTTTCTCATTATATTCAATAGTGTAAGTACTCCGCTAAAGCCTTAAATATTAAGTTTTAAATTGTATATTATTCAAACTTTTTTCACAAAAATATTTATATATTTTATTGATATAAATATTGTTTACTGTGTTTTCAGATATAAAAAGGATTATATTTAACTTTTTATTCAAATTCAAATCTAACATTCCACTTTACCAAATTTATTGGGTGAAGTATTAATTAATGTTTTTCATTAAAATTTATGTAAATCATTTGGAAAATTGTTTTGAAATATAAAATGAGTATCATTCTTTTCATTTCAATATTTTTTTTTTACGAAAATAACATTTGGTTTATTAAAAAAAAAAGTAAAAAAAAGTTGTCTGCTCCCATTGCTTACAATGCAAAAACAGGGAGTGATGGGAAAACTAGCGCCGCGCTGAAGATATTAGGAACTAACCAACATAGGACACTAAGGGATCGCCATTTTGTTTTCAGATGCACAGGGCTGCCATGAAGCCAGAAAATCTACACAATATCGATCAAGTTAAGAATCTTCAATAACAGAAAATGATTAACGTCTTAATCAGACCCAATACAGTGAAGCATATTCTGTTATTGAAGATTCTTAACTTGATCGATATTGTGTATATTTCCTGCCTTCATAGTTTGAAGGGTTGATCTACTGTCGGTATGGTTACCATCTCTAATAACATAGCAGATTTATTTAAAAATAATTACTTGTCCCATTAACACCTAGCTAAAAAATAGCGTTATTTTCTTGAATTAAGAGTTCTTATTCTGATCCCTCTAATAGCTTAATTGGAAAAGCATCTGACCGGAAATCGGAAGTTTTGTGGTTCGTTTCCCAATGGAGTGAACATGGAGTACGATTTTTTTTCAAGAAATAATTTAACTTATCTTCTTCTGCTCTAATTTTATCTTTACTTTCCTTAATTAATCGTTAGAGTGTCCTGTTTTTGTGTCTGTAATCATTTATACGTCTAAGCGTCTATTTCTTTCCTCATCGCTAAGACCTGCGATTGTATGCTTACGAATATTGAAAAAAAATGCTACCACTAGAAGAAAGACGTCTTACCACATGCATAGGTGATTAACCATTTTTTGAGGCCGAAAGATTTTTCTTTAAAGAATATAATTTCTGAACTTATCTCCTTTTTGAGAAAAGTTAAAAAATTCGATTCAGTGAATAAAAACAATTCTCCTGGCTATAAAAGTTCTTAAACCAACATAAAACACAAACATGCTTTCCTTATGGAATTTAAAATTCTCCAATAAATTGGCAAAAAATATAAATGTGTTTTTTGTTGTTGAGAAAATCGATAAGAAATGTCACAAAAGAGCAAACTGCATTTTCCATTAAACTTTTTTATACGTGCAAACTTACATATCAACATTTTTTCCTATCTCTCGCTGTTTGCGAGAACATTAAAAAATGCGATTTTACGAAAAATATATCCTGGTTACAAAAAAGTTCTGAATCCCACATAGAACTCAAAACATGCTTTCCTTTTAAAAGAAAAATTTAACAAAAAATTAGCAAACAATATAATGTGATTTTTTGAGTAAATTTACTTTTCATACAATATTTTTAAAGAAACCGCCACCATTTTCTTAATTTTGAATCCATAAACAGCTTGGCCAATTTGAGACTATACGCAGAGTCGATTTGAAACAAAATAGTCTCCTATATAGTTTGAGAGATTTGGGTTCTTTTCAAGGTCCTTTTGGTGGTCCTTTTAAGAGTGGTGCGACGGTAATATAATGTTCCATTTAAAAGAACTACCTGGAGCTTTAAATATATCTACTTGACTGCCTGCGGAAAATTTCTCTGAGCTTCTCTGACCCTACAGAATATTTAGAATATACACAGAGATTTCTATCGGTAGGGTAGCCTTTAAAAAATGATAATAATAGCTATCAACATATCAAGAAGAGATATACCATTTAGCAAAAAGAGCAAAAATCATCTGACAGTTGGGAATCCTCATTTCTCTTCAATTAATTGAAGTTAAGCGATAGACAGCGCTGGCGTCGTAATTCTCGCTCCATACCGAATAAAAATGAAACGCTTATAAGACGAAACATTATCCAGGCAAGATTAAAAATCGGAAATTACCTTCGATTCATGTAAAGTTTATCTGGCAAGGTTATTTTTTGTTTCGGTGAATCCTTCACCTGGAATCGATGTAAATTTCATCTTTCGTCTTTTCTTTAATATTTTTCGGAATTGACAATAAAACACTTGACACATAGTTCACAAGTTGTGAGTTAGAAATTTCCGTCTTGATATTTTATTCGTGAAAATATTTTTTAAATTAAAATTTGAAATATATTTTTATATTATGATAGCATGTAAACTGTAACAGCGGGAAATTTTAAATCCCTAATAGCACGGGACGTTCCGGAAACGTGCCTGGAACTTTCCGCGTGAACCTTCGGAAAGTTCCCTGAGCGTGTGAAATGTCCGCCGCTTGGTAACGTTCCAGTGGGGAACTTTCCATTATTGTCATTTTTGATACCAATTATCTCGTTAACCGTAAGATAGGTAAAAATTTTTGGATTTTAAGTACCATATATACTACATTGTAATAGTGTCTATATCAGAAACTGACATTAATTTTGACCTATCACTTACGGTTTATCGGATATTCATTGATAATAATAACAATAACGATAATTTATTCTTTGAACGTTCCAGTAGAATGTTCCCAAGTGGCGGACATTTTACACGCTCAGAGTACGTTCCTGGAACGTTCCGAAGGTTCCCGCGAAATGTTCCAGGAACGTTCCTGGAATGTTCCGTGCTGCTAGGGATGCAACAAAATTTACCTTTAGTTTTTTATGTGAAGGAAATTATAATTAAATAAAACTTCTGTGAAAAGGTGTCAAACATCAGGTGGTATAGAGCAAATTTTCCCACAGGCTACTTCATTTTTTGTGTGATTTTTTTTGTGTAACTCGGATCGAGACGAATCCAGAGGTGTTTTTATTATTTTGACATGACTCTTAGTTTTTTTTTCAAATTATTAGACAAATTTGAAATTCATATCTACAGGCACACAGCAACAGTACGCTGAACAACAAATGCGATAATTGTTTAAGACATAGGGTTAAAAAACAAAAAAAATTCACATCTAGATATTTTTGAGAGGAATGCCATGGTCAAATTTGTTTTTCGATCCAATGCATACTTCGTTTATAACAATTGCAGAAAGATAACAAATAGTCTAATTGTTTAACAAATTGTTTGAAAAAAATGCACACCGAGGTACTTCCGAGACGAGTCCAGAGGTGTTTTTACTTTTTTGATATGAATCTTATTTTTTAAAAATTAATTACACAAATTTGAAACGAAAATCTCGGCACAATGAAAGATGCAGATCAAAAGAATGCTTCGAAAATGCAGGAACAGTTACAGTCACGGATTTGAAAATTTACCAAGCCGTGCGATACAACATAAAAAAATCTCGTTATTAATGTATTTATAAATTCTTCAAATATGTACATCAAATCCACCAAGTAATGTGCTTCATATAAATATAATTTTAATGGTAGTAACTTACAAAGAAAAACTATAATACGCATAAACAAATAAGCCTATTACTATGACTAACACACATATAAAACTATATTGCTATAGCCGACGAATCGCACGCACGACGCTTGGGAGTATAGAATTGAATCGTCCTTATATAATAACCAGTAAAATGTGTCATCACTTGTGAGAAAGAAATGAAAGTTGCGAATTAAAATATCTTCGTTCCTGGGACTTAAGCAATTTTTTTACCAAACATGTGTGTACAATATAAGAAGCAGCCCTGTGAATCTACCGTGTAGGTGTATGTAGTAGTCGATTTAATTAGCATCCGGGGAGTGAACTAAATCCGACAGTTGGCGCTCCGATTAGGGCGGCTGACATTTGTATTTCAATGCATGAGAGGAAAGAATAAAATAGTTTAAAATATTGAAACTGTTTCAAAATTTTAACCAGAAATCTGAATGGTGATACAATTAAATATTGGTATCAGCATTCTGAGATTTAAAATTTGATGTTCTATTATAATTTATTTTATGTGTTTATTAAATAATAGTCAGAATTTAAAATATTATAATTGTTCTAAATTATATAGAATTGTTATTTCTATAGAATTTTTTTCAGAATTATGAATGATTTAAATATGTAATTCCTCAGTCATGCATATTTATAAAAATGAATAATGAATATAAAATAATTAATCAAATATAATATTTTTTAATTATTGATTCAAGGTGGCCATTTTAATCGAAGAAAAAATTTCCGGCCATCTCCCGGTTTTTTCAGATTTACAAAAAAAGTTTCGAACTCTTCAAGCTAAAATTCGTTTCATTTGAAATTATACAAACTGAAATGCAAATCAAAACCTTTCAAGTGGGACATTAAAAATTTTTTAACTATTAAAATTAAAGCATAACATTTTTAAAATTTAAACGCTCAATTAATAAATAATTGTTAAACTGTTGTACATTGTACAATTCAAAGATCTAAAAAAATATATAAATCCACGCCAAAAAAAATGAAAGATTAAATTTTTTCCACTGAACACTTTTTAAATTAGAAGTAACATTATTTGAATTTTAGGTACTTAAAAAAATTTAAATTGTTCAATTGTTATCCACAGATCAAAAATTGCTTTAAAATCTATTTGAAATGTTCTCATAAAAATTATTATTTGAATAAAAAATAATTAAAAAGGTTTGTAGAAATCTTAAGAAACTGTTTGTATAAACTGGAAACCTCTCAAAAACCTCAAACAGCTTATTAAATTTTTTTTTAAATGTTAGAAAATCTGCATGTTTAACATTTTTTTAAATGTTCTCAAATTTAAAATTCTTTTTGATATTCTTTTAAAAATTCAAAGTATTTTTTCAAATGTTTCTAATTTTTTTCTAACACTTTTATTAAATCCTGGAATGTTAAAAAAATCATTTAAAATGTCTCAAATTATTTTTTGACCATTATTGGTGTCTTTTGAAATCTTTTTTAATATTCTGTTTAAATTATTTTTTCAATATAAAAATCATTACAAATTTTCCCAAGACAATGTTCACAGAAAATTAGAGACAGTAATATTTCACTTTGAAAAACAATGTCTAAATACTGAAATAAAAAATTCAGTTTACTTGATTAACTATTAAGGGAACTACTCACAATATTTAAAATACCGTTTATATAGAAATATCAAAGAACAATTTATAAATACTTAATTTTGCTTCACAATAATTCGTTGTAGACAAAATAAAAATAATTTCTAAGTGCAAAGTTTGAAAAATTTCGATTACTTTAAAATTTGACATTTAAATATTCTTTATTTGTTTATAATATTATTTATTAATATTTTTAACCTGAAAAAGGCACAAAAATGTTGCTGAAACGTTGTTCTAAACGCTTTGTATAATAAATGATCGTATGACTGATGATCCCAGATAACAAAATGATGGCGTATTCGCACAGGCATATGCGCCAATCAATCCGCTCAATGTACCCTCACATGATGAGAAATATGCGTCATCAATTAAGAAGCATATTGCTCGCACGTTATGACAATCATAAATATTATTATTACGAAATGAAAGAAAAATAATTAATTTGTTAAAATTTTTATTTAAAACACAGTACGTAGAATTTATAATATTTTAATATTTTCAACAATTTCTGTATTTAATTAATAGTCTAGCCGCCACTTGATATACGCACTGCGAGGTCTAAACTGAATTTAACTTTTTTTATTTCTATGGATTTTTGTGAACAATGGTTAAATGTATGTTCATTCTTTGGATTCTTTTAAATTTACTAGAATTCTTGACAAACTTGATGAATTCACTGGACATTTTTTGAATAAATTGGAATTTTGGTATTCTTCTAAATTTAATTGAAATATTCTGCATTAACTTCAATTCTGTTGATTTCAATTGAATATTTAATTACATGTACATAAAAATTGCTTTTGGTTAATCTCATGATCGCGCTTGAGACACACAATTTCATATGACTATTTAGTTGATTTCATTGCAGAAAAAAAGAACAGAAAGTCATACTATCATTTATTATGTAAATGCGTTTACAACAACGTTGCAGCAACATTTTTGTACCTTTTTCAGGTTAAAATTCATCTAAAAATAATATTATAAGGAGATAAATAATATTTGAAAGTCAAATTTTAAAACAATCGACTTTTTTTTAACGTTTTACTTACAATTTAGTCATTATACAATTTGCAGACAATTAAATCCTTATTTCTGCAGGTATTGTTTTTCATTTTTCAATCAAAAATATTATTTCTTGATAAGAACTCTATTTTTTAAACACAATTTTATGGTCGAAAATAAATAAAATATAAATTAGCAACATTGTAAGTTCAAATTCATTGTAAGTCAAACCTTTTTTTGAGAGAAATCATTTTGTGAATGAACTACGGTCTGACGACCTCGAGGTACGAAATAATACTAAAATATTATGAATTAGACGGTTGGAAAATATTTACATATAGATTTACGTACAACGCCGAATAAACTGCACAGAGAAATTTGAATTTAGAATGAAAATTTCAATTAACATTTAAAATTCATAGGTACGTGTTATCAAAATGTAAAATTTCAGTTCATAAATTTATGCAAATTCTTTTATATTAAACCTTTCTTAAAGAATGGTTAAACGTCCAATTATATTTTCGTATTTTATAGATTTATGTATTTAGATTAATTAATTCTATGCTGACAATTTTATTTATTTTTTCATTCTGAATAATAACTTGCAACACAATTTTTTTAAATAAGAAGTTTAATTTTTATTAGTGACACAGTCACTTTTTTAAAAATAAGGCTCAATGCAAAAAATATCGAAGTATAATTGTGCATAAAATCATAAAAATGAATTATACCTGGATGTGCTTTTAATTAATCGCCTTATTAAATATCTTACTAAACCGAAAGGTACATACCGTCCATCCTGTTCTATCGACGCCATTCTCCATGTTTTCCGAACCGTTGCTCTGCATCGTACCGAAACCAAGATAGAATCCGGTCCCGTTGTCGGAAAACTTGAGGAACGGGTTGCTACTGATATCCCTGCCTTTCAAGAATTTTCTCAAAGTCGCTGCTAACTCGTGCTCTGCTTTACGAAAAAAACTCCAAATAAATGCCTGAAAAGATAAAACAAGCATTCATTCAAATCAATGCGTCTTAGGTACCGTAATAAAGTATCATTAGCCAATATTCCATTTCTAAAACGTATAATAAAATAGCTTCTAGAATATTTTTGATCAATCTAAAGGACCGTTATTGTCCTAACTTACTGGATGTAATATAGTTCAACGGTTCAATGAACAATTGAATCGCCACATCTTCGAGCGGGGTATAACATTTCTTGGTCTGAGGGCAATGGGGGGATAA
>NC_046660.1:124664206-124678447 GCF_010883055.1 Belonocnema kinseyi | reverse complement strand
GGAAACAATAATTATATGAAATAAAATGAAACGTTTAGATTAATGCATTCATAGTACAATTCAAATTGAAAACGACCGCAAACATAAAATATAGACAACAGAATCCTTAGAAATTGGAAACTTTCAATTTTGAAAAGTTTTAATTTGAAAAACTACTGGCAATGTGATCTAGTAGTTAGCTTGCTCGCACCTGCACTTCGGCGGTAGCAGAACACAGAAAAAACTGGTGTTTCCATCACATAATAAAGTAATGATAAAATTTGTAGCAGCAAATTCTTTGAAGGGATAAAGTTGAATTCAGACAGGCTGGGTCGACTAACATGGGCGCGTTTGACCACTTATAGCAACACTAGCGCAATCTACAAGGAGGTAGCAACCTAAAGCGTATCCATGTGTTCGTGCACGTAAATGTTTATATTATTTGAATGTGTTGCATGAATTAAAATTAGAGAAAATAAACGAATTAATTCAAAATTATACAAATTTAAGACGAAAAATTCGTAAATACTGTTTCCTGAACCATTTTTCGGCATAAATTTGTACAATTTTGCAATAATTCTCCAATAAATGAAGAATTACATAACACATGAAATGTAACCTTTTTTCAACATTTTATTTATTCGCATTATAAATGAGAAGTGAAATCAGTGACATCTTGGCACAGCACAAACATTTCAATTTACATTAAATTTATTTATTTTTCAATGTCCTGATTTCACTCCATACGGCGAGACACAACTTTTTTGAACTTAGTAAAATTTGAAGTTTGTTGACGAAAACATATCCTCAACGAACACTAGAATGGTGGCGCCAAGATATTTTAAGAAAATATTACCCCCACTTATGTCCCTGCAGTAGAGCCATCTACAAGGAAGTGGATAACTACAAAAGTATATGTGATCCCACGCGCCCATGGGAGTCGACCCAGCCTGAATTCAAACAATTTTGTGTTTTCAAAACACATGTGTTGTCATGGAAAAACAAAAGAAAGTTTAACCCATATTTGGTTAAAGTTTATTCTGTAAAGTTAATTTTTTCGCAGCGAATCTTTCATCGGAAATCAATGTGAAGTTTATCTTCTGTTTTTTCTAATATAAGTTTTTTTTTCTTTGTGTCAAGGACTTGTTCACTTCAGTTAATTAAATATTATTTGGTTGCAAAAGTTTCACGCTTTCGTTCAAGAAAATTATTTCTTTGATACAAGTAAATATTTCTCCGCATCAAAAGTAAAAAAAATACGTCAAAGAAGTGATTTCCTAGAATGTAAGAACTTAGGTTTATTGAATATGTTTTGGGCGTCCAAAGACCTCATTCTTTAGTTCAATGAAATAGATTCTTCAAAAGGGATAAATATGTTTTAAAATCAAATAATTTATGTATCATTGGAATAATTTATTTATTTTTATTTAATCAAGAAAATAATCACTCAAGGTGAATGAATTTTCATTCAATTGAAGAAATATTGATTCCATGCTAAAAACTGTCAAAATCATAACAATGAAACAATTATCAAAATTAAAAAACATTATTTTACTGCAAATTTATATTTATTAAACTGATAACAATATTTATTCCATGCCAGAAATCGACATAATCATTGCAATCAAATAATTATTTGAACTGAAGAAATATGCTTTTGAGATGAAGGAATATTACATTCAATTTAACAAATATTTACTGCATTCTAACAATTATGATACTCAACACAACTACTCAACTACATTTTTTCAGGTATCGTAAATACTATAACTTAAATCAAAAACTGTGATTTAAACTTCTGAGGAATTACAGCCATAAATTGTAACTGAAATTTTTTTATTTTTTTTTTTTAAGAAGGTTCTCAAAGCACCTACGGCTTTGACGATTACATTATAATGACGAAACTCGCACTTCGCACTCGATAACTTGTGTCCAGTTGAAAAGCTTCATCAAGATAATTTGTAAATCTTGTTAAAATCTACTAAAAACAACGCTTTAAACTTATGGATCTCTTAAAAAACCAAAATTGCATATTTTTGAAAATGATCCAACTTTTGAAACTTTTATCTAATGAAGAAATTTCATGATAATAGTTTCGGAAAAATATTTTTTATATCTAGTAGAAATTTGGATTGATATTTCTTAACCTATTACAGAATTTTTTGTTACATTTTTTTTAAAACTTTTGAAATGTTGAAAAGCATATAACTTTTTGAAGGTTAATCGAATTTAAAAATGTCAGTAGGATAATTTGCAAGTCTTTTTGACGCGTAACAGAACATTTGACAATAATTTCTATAACTCATAAAAAAATTTTATGCAAACTTTGAAAGAGCTAAAACTTTTTGAATATTTGTCTAATCGAAAAATTTAACTGCCATAGTTTTACACTTGGGAGTGATGGGGGAAATGTGAATCTAAAAAATTAAATTGAAAAATGTGGAACGGAAAGTATTAAAAATGGAATAATTGTGAAAGGCTAACATGGTTTAAATTTAAATTGCAAGTCATTATAATTCACGGGGTGTCAGGGGCGTAGCTACTGCCGTATCAATGATAGGGGGCCCCCGAGATCCGCGGGTCACTAAATGAGGATGAATGAAGCACTTTTAAGAAACTTATAAAACCTAAAAACGGCCACCAAGAAATTTTCATACACGGCCCCTCAGGGGCTACGGCTCTGTTGAGTGGGTATATTAATTTTATATAACCCTCGTGGTTTTGAGCAGCAAAGTATTTCTTTATCAGCGGTGTGGTACTTTTACCCGCCTAGGCCACTAAAGTGCACTTTAACGGCAGCGGAAAATTCGCGCGTATGCGTATTCGTTACTTCAACCACGCCCAATGTTCTGCGCGATGCTTGTCCCTCTAAAATAACCTCGAACCTGAGACATAATTTCAGGATAAAACTCGGATATCGTACTCTTGTTACAAAAAATGTTTGGTTTTGGCTACATCAATTGATCCCCCTTACCTCCCCCTTTCCATAATTCCTGTAGAATGGTGTGCTGAGTTGCAAAATTACACACATATTTGCAAATTACTCTTGAAACTTTCGAATTTTTAATATTTCAAAGTTGTCATTCAACTGTTCATTCATTCAGATGTTCAGACATCCGAAATAGCCCATCAAAAAAGAAAGTATTGATAAGAATTGCATTGAAAAAACTAAAACACCCCCTGCAAATCATGCTTTGCGACAATGAAGCATTGGACCAGTGTGTCAATGGGCGTAAATTTGAAAAGGCGGTATTTTAATTTTGAATTTTTCTATACTCACATATGCGGTGCAAATGTTTAAAGTCAGTGAATTCACTTCAATGCGTCAGCACGCAAGCGCTTTAAGATTGGCCAATGCGTCTGAATTCTTGAGAGCAAAACACACACTCGAATTCGCCCCAATGCTTTACGGACAATTTCAGCAAGTGTTGATTTATACAATATAATATGTACGTTTTTTTGAATTGACCTCGACCACGCAATTCATATAAATTCAAACGCATTCTAACAGAAAACGGGATTCACGCGCATTGAAAAATGTTAATTCGTCCCAATCCGTATCAATTATTTCTTTTTTGCTGGGAATGCCAACCAAACATAGTTTAATAAGGGCAATCAAACCATTTGTTTGCGTGTACTGCTTCTCAGCCGCTACGGAGGTAAGTTACTCAGCCATTGAGGCCGATAAAGCTGTCTTTATTGTAACTTAAGTACTTTAATTTTGTGGTGATACATAAATTTTATTATATGTATGTATTCAGAAAGATGTCTGACATGTTGTCATAAGACTCAATATGGAATCCAGCAACTTTATGAACAGATATTTCGAAAAATATTACGGTAAACCTAGCTGAAACTTGGCAGGATAATGAAAGGACTACACTCAACTTCCGATTGAAGAAAGATTTTGGTTATAGATTTAATTGGCCTTGATCATTTATTGGGGGAATCCAAATGTAAACAGCCAGGACTGTTTGACCCATTTCCACGTGGAATACATAATATTACGCACTACCTATTTATCGTCACCCCGTAGGCTCCTATCTCATCACGAAACTGTGGGTGCGAGCATTCTAGATATTCGTAAATCGGGGTGCTTTTATCGGGAGTTGAGTGTACTGAAGTACATGATATTTTTAATTCAGACAAAAAGTATAGAAAGTCTATGATCATCGAACCTTCTCGATCTACCGAATAAAATCGCCACCATAACTGTGACAAATTCATCAAAGACCTAATAATTATATTTTCAAATCATGGGCTCAATAGAACGCGCAATGCCTCTACGTTGTCGCATATATAAATAAATAAATATATGTTGATTTGTAAGACACTTACATTGCTAAAACTGTTAACATCTCACATCGATCAAAGGTTAGAGCACCCAAACTTTCATATGTATCTCGTAAAGAAGAAATTTCAAAATAATGAAACTATGTGCGATTGAACTCCTCCTGGAGAAGAATAAGATGCTGCCCAATCAGATTTTTTCGATACCTTGTTTTTATTGTACTCTCTAAATCTAAATCAGTAAATTATCACTGAGTGTCAGTGAGATTTCACTGATTGAAATAGCTGGAAATCAGTTACTGACAATCAGTAGAGAGGTACTTATTCATTCAGTGAAATAAACACTTTTGAGAGTTGGCAGCACTGCACCATGTTAATTTAGCAGGCACAACAAAATATTTTAGTAGATTCAATCAATTAGTCATAGTAAAAACTTAAAACCCATAAACATGACTCATTGACATGGCGGATGCAACAACTCGATAAGCGCTCGAAACCGCGTAGAAGTATTGTGCAGCCGGGAAAATCTATCGGTAAAAAAAGTAGTCGAAACGTAAAACAAAATATACATTCATATGCAGCTTGACGTGGCCGACACATTTTTTTGATGAAACTTTTTGATTCGATAATTATTACTTAAGATAAACAATGGAAACTTAGACAATTTTCCGATCAAAAATCGATGTTTTATAAAACACAACTCGCGATTATTCGGCCGTTTGTTGATGAAAATGCTTGAAATTTGTATAGTGTATTCTCAATATATAATCGATGACTTTAAATAACGCACTTTGTTTAAAAAGCTGATATTTGTTTGTTTGTTTAATAACAAATTGATTCCGAACGAAAACCACATTTTGCCAACTTCGACCAGCGGGACGGTCATCGAAAAAATGATGGTTGACGTAACTTATCGCGAGAAAGTTGTTCACTAGACTTTGAAAAAATTTTTCTGAAAATTTGAAAAAAGTCGGTTGAAAATTGTGGAAATGGCAGCGAGATGAAGTCAAGACACGTTGCCGCTGCAGTGCTCCGCTCATCGGCCTTTGTTCCTAAACAACTAGACAGCAACGGCAAAGAGCAACAAAATGCTTCAGCGGCAGCGTGTTTTGACTTCAACTCGCTGCCATTTCTATAATTTTTTACCAATTTTCTTTAAATTTTCAGAAAAATTTTCTCAAAGTCTAGTGAACAACTTTGTCGAGGCAAGTTATTTCAACTAATATTTTTTCGATGACTGTTCCACTGGTCGAAGTTGGCGAAACGTGGTTTTCATTCGAAATCAATTTGCTATTAAATAAAAACAAACATATTCGTGTTTTAAACAAAGTGCGTTGTTTATAGTCATCGCTTATATATTGAGAATACACTATACAAATTTCAAGGATTTTTATCATTTTGTCTGCCGCGTCAAGCTGAATACGAATGTATATTTTGTTTTACGTTTCGACCACTTTTTTTTATCGATAGATTTTCCCGGCTGGACAATAATTCTACGCGGTGTCGAGCGCTTGTCGAGTAGTTGCATCCGTCGATATAATCATATAACTGTGTTAATAAAAATGATTCATTATTAATATTTATTGCAAAAAACAATTGTTTCTAAATGAAAAATGTCGAAAAAGTTGAAAAATACAACATAAAAGAATACGTAAAGCACTTTTCGTGGTCTAAAATGTGTACGAGGCATGTAATATGTCATCAGTATGCACATGAAAAAGAACCTAAAGAACTTTGATTGTAAAACTGACCGAGTGCGGAGCGAATTTACAAACGAAAAGAATCGCTCGCCTTTACACCTGTGAGATAGCTTGGACTCCGACTCTGATCGGAAATCCAAGGGAAATAAGTCCCGGCTATATTCGGCTGAAAACTATCGACGATCGTTCGGGTAAGTTCGAGACAGCCACTGAATACAGTGTGTCCCTTACGTATGTTTTGTTGTTGTATTTTGAGGCTGCTCTCGAGTTCTTCGAAAAAGGCATCGAACGCAAGTGACTTTGTGTCCTTTCCCTTTCATTTTTTACTTTGGGCGACTAGTAAAAAATCAAAAGATTATTTTCCGATAGAAATGGTTTAAAAATTTAATTTTTTATTGCAAAATATGAAAAAGCACATTATTTTTACATAAATAGTGTATCTTAATTATTCCAAATTTCATTCGATATTACAGTTTTTTGGGAAAACAGTTTTTCTTGACTTTCTCGGTTCGAGTAAGATTGAACTTATTATGCATCTTTTAAGTTTGTACGGCAGTAGAATGGACTGGTTTAGTTTTGTACTAAAAACTAAATTAAATCTTTTTAATTCAGCGAAAGATAGTATAATTTTAAACAAAACAAATTTATAAAAATGATCGAAAATGGAAAAAGTCACGTTTTTTTCAGGTATTTCCTTGAAATTGTGTGAAATTAAAAAAATCATAGTGATTCATAAACTGTACACTTCCAACTGTGAATCAGTGTTATCAATGGTTTTGTCATAAAAAAAGTATACTTATTTTTCATAGCGTATCTATTGAAACTTCGAGTTTCGGCACCTGTAGAGCGGGTTGAAACACGGTGTTTGCATCCCTAGGGTTGAAACATTTTGTCTTCGAGTTTCAGTACGTTTAGGGCGGGCTGAAACACTGTGTTTACAACCCTAGGGTTGAAACATTTTTTTCAGCATTAGAGTAGACACGTAGGTAGGTAGGGTCTACTCTACAGGTACCTCAACTCGCATTTTTAATAGATTTGCTATGAAAAATAATATGCACTACTAGGAATGTAACACAAAGATCGCAACTCGTGTAAAGGCAGCCCTCGCTTCGCTCGGGCAGCAAACTTCTTTCTCGTTACAATTGCTGCGTTTCACCCCTTGTAATGCAACATACTATTTCAAATCTGAAGATTGTTTAAATATATCCACAACGCACTTCAAATGCGTATAAGTCGAATAGATGCCGACTACTGAGTAGGGTCACCTGTCTGATAATTAGGCCTTATTTTTCCCATAATTTAGCGACCTCCACCCCCATTCCCCTCTTCATATCTTTTTCACAATTTTTACTTTTATACAACCTCTGAATGGCTGCAACCACACAAAACCGTCAGAGGATTAAATTACGACAAAACGACGAGAAATCAAAATAATATTTTTTGTTTGTATGTGTGCATCATCGTGGTACGCTCAGTGAGCGACGTCAATGAAAGATACAAAACATGAATATTAATGTAAAACATTGCATGTAAGATAAATAAGCAGGTAATCATATAATATCAATGGCTTTTCGGAAATAATTACGTGAGTCTATTTCTTTGAAAATTAAGATTTTCATGTTTATCTTCAATTTCAATATTGCTTTTATCTTGTAGAATTAACAAGGAGCCTCAACAAATAATAAAAGTTATAGGAAATTTATTATAAAAAATCCACCTGCTTCGTGGGCACATTCTCCTAGCGCGCTGGGCGCGCAAGTTTGAGCACGCCTAGGATGCGCGACCGTTGGTTCTAGCGCTTTGCGCTGGATAATATATTTATCTCGCGCTCGGTGCTCGATAATGTATTTACCTCGCGCTCCGCGCTCGGTTTTTATATTACCCTCCACATTTAAGCACAGACCACAATGCGAAATTTTCTATATTGTATGTTAAAAACTATTATATCAAATGTCTATTACAATTTTTTGTGTGTACCTTGGTCTGGTAATATATTTGGTATCTAGTGAAAATTTTGAATGAAATTTTTGGATCTGAAAAAAATTTTTTTTTCTATTTTTTGAAAATTTTCAATTTTTTGAAAAGTATATAACTTTTCTAATTTTGATCGAAATTAAAAATTTTATTTGGATAATTTGCAAGTCTTTTATCCATCTATAAGAATTTTTGACAAAATTTCTATAATTTAAAAAAATTTTTGAAAATGCTCTAATTTTTTAAATAGTGGGCTAATCGAAAAATTCAGTTAGAATAGTTTTAAAATATATTTGATATCTAGGGAAAATTTTGAATGAAATTTTTGGATCTATGAAAAAATTTTTTTTCTATTTTTAGGAAATTTGCAATTTTTTGAAAAGTATATAACTTTTCTAATTTTCATCGAAATAAAAAATTTTATTTAGATAATTTGCAAGTCTTTTACCCATTTTTAAGAAACTTTGACAAAAATTTATAAGATTAAATTTTTTTTGTTGAAATTTTGAAAATGCTCTCAATTTCTTAATTTTGTTTGGAAATGTCTGATTAACGAACTTAACCTTCATTTTTGGGACCTTCAGAAGTGTATGAAATGCGGACTCGATTGGACAAGTCCTTCAAAGGTTAGCTTGGCTACAGCATTCAGGTATCCGTACATACACCGTACAGACACCGACATAATTTTATGATTTTCGGATTCTGTGCGTGCCAAAACGTAAAGATCCGTTAAAAGCCAGAGATCGAATATTTGGACAATTACATTACACTCTCATGAATGAGAATGTAAAAGTGGCACAACTCAAATTTGCAGGGTCTGTTTCGAAAGAGAATTAAAGTACCAAGATGATGCGCTCATACTAACAAAATCATTAGTTTGAGTTGTTGTTTTTTTTCGTAATTTAAATAGCTTATCATAAAACTAAATATAATTTTCTTTGTATTTTACTTATGTAAAGCATGAATAATTAATATAAAAAATCTTGGTTTTACATCAAAGTGTTTCAATACAAATAAAAATTCTAAAACCAATGATGCCACACATATTCGTAATGTACCCACATAATAAGATGTAAAGTTCACTTTTCAACAGAGCCTGAAAAGTGGACTTGTGTCGTTTTTCACTATACTTTTCTTCAACTGAGATTAAGTTTTAGCGATCTCGGCTAATTTTATATCAAAAGTAATATCCAGATAAAAAAATCATTAGAATTATATTTTTGAAAATACGGAGTTATTTCATTGTCCCAAGAAGCTGAAGATATGTGTCTGTATTTATATACTTATAAATTCATTTACTTAATATTTTTTATTCGCAAACGTTTATTTGTCTATATTATATCACACTGCGCACTGCATATACGGTAATGATGTATGGAGACTAAATAGGTTATATTTTTTAAGATTTCCCGCAGAAATGAGAAGTTTGGATTTTCTGAAGTCGATGATAATAATCGATAATAATTTTTCAATTGAAAAAAATTATGTGTTGAACTATTTACATATCTTGTTGTATTGTAACGTGCAAAACACATATGGAAATGGCCTTATAAAAATGTACTATTAATATGGAGACAATGATTGTTTGAATAACTTACAGGAGAAATGTAAATTTCTTATTGAAAATAACCAAATCTACAAACGTTTGCCAATAATGTAGATATTTGATTATTTGTAGCAAATTCCTGCAAAAAATGGTCACGAAATTCAAAGTCTACTGTATATAAAATAATTTCTATTTTAATTATTAATTTAATTAGATCTCTTCGAGTGCACTATAAGAATATTGAATGAATGCACAAATTAATTAAAATAGAAATTATTCTATATATCTGGCTTCGAATTGAATAACAATTTTTTGCAGGAAAAATTTGCAAAAAATAAGCAAATATCTACATTGCCGACAAAGCTTTGCAGATTTTTTTTTATTTTCAATTTAAAATTAACTTTTTCTGCAAGATATACAAATAATAATTTTCTCTCTAGTATCGGCAAATTTTTCTTAGGTTTCGGAGTGTGCCTTTCGGAGGGCGTTTTAGATTCTGAGAATGCGATTTATATTAGTGTTCTATAAAGCAGGGACCAGGAGCAAGGCGTCGCTCGGTCTTTTCTCTTCTCTAGCCAAAGAGTCCTCGAGTAGAGAAGAGTAGAGTGACTAAACTTGGTGTCATGAGTTTCGTTGTGGGGAGAAGAGAAGTGATCTCGATTGTCTCCTATCGGTATGGTTGAGAAACTTGTTAGTCAAGGGGCCAAGGGGGTCGTAAACGATACAGGTCCCATGGAACACCAAAGCTTCCTACACGTATTTTGACCTCCTGAATCCGAGTTTGCAAGGTGTTTACTCGTGCCCGGCGATTTAAAAAAGTTATTAACAAATTAATTGTTTAAACCGCCACAAGTTTTTTGCTTTGGACTTTGAGCATGCGAGTGGCATATCAAATGATTCCTTATTCATCAAAGAATACGTTGCTTTTTTCAAATTGAAAAAATCTTGAATAGAACCAATGAGTCGAAAACTCATCTCAGGTGGTAGGATGTTAACCTTCTTAATGACTAATTCTCCTTTTTTTTATTTAAAATTCATTACTTCGGTTAATAATTTACATATAAGGTTGACAATACCTTTAAAAATTCAAAATTTTTGTTGAAATTTCATCTACTTTGTGAAACTTCTGGTTTCTTCTTGGTGGAAAATTAATCTCTTTGGTTTAAAATTAATGTTCTTAATGAAAATTAAACAAGTTTAAATCGATATTTATATGCTCTACATAATTTTTTTGTGGACATTTTAGAAATTTAAAAATTTGATTGACATTTCATGTATTTTGTGACAAATCTTTCTTTCTAGGTGCGAAAAATTAATCTCTTCGGCGGAAAATAAGTTTTTGTATGAAAATTCATTTTTTTAACCGAAAATTTATTTTTAAAACTAAAAATCTAACTATTCCAATTTTTATTCAAAACAATTTTTTTTAATAGTAACTTTTTGATTTAATTAAATTTTAAATTGTATTAAAATTTTTTTCATGTAATTTGTGACGTATAAATATTTCTATAATAATTTCTTCTTGGTTAAAAATTTATTTTACTTCTATTTTCACTATTCTAAGGTTTTGAGAAGTATTCATTGATTTAAAATTGTTACGATATAGAGGTGATTTGCAGAAGAGGTGGGTGCAATATAATAAGAATCAATTCACATTAATATTTTGGTACATTTATTACTTTTCTGACATACAATGTTTCAAAAATAAAATAAACATGCATTATACATACATAATAAAATGAAATAAAATTCATACAAATATTGAAGTAATTTTATTAGTTCGGTTACAATTTGCAAAAAGCATACGGATATTTTCAACCTTTCGCGTAATAAAAAAATGTATATACAATTTGATGAATAATGAATTTGATTCCTTCATTCAGGCATTTTTTCATAAATTTCGTTCATTCTTATATACTATACGTATATACTGTACAGATGGTAAAAGAATTAACTTATTTTTTATTTTATTTATATTTTTCTAATAAATGTTCTAATAAAATATACTCCTTCTTTTGTTTCTCATAAGGTACACATTTCGAATTTCGCGCTCGTTTCACTTACTTCTCTGGATGACCATGGAGGACGCTAAATGTCAAAATCCTCATTCAATTTGCCTCAAGCCATCTCGTATCCAGTGTACATATGTATATCAGTATTGAATTGGATATTGCAGAAAAGGCGCGCTTCTCGGTTGTCGAGAGAACTCGCAGCGAGACTGGACCAGAGCTCGTAACGAGTGCCCCGAACTCTTCTACGCATACGTCGCGCTCGGTCTTTGATTCGTTGCTGTTCGTGCGCAATTTGAAATGCTAAGAAATAACATTTTTATTGTTTATTACGAATAATGCCATTTTAACTTATATAAATGTTTATTAGATCGATATTAATGAATCTTGATAAAAATAAAAATTTATTAAGTGCATACTGTGTAAATAAAAAATATCCTATGGTACTCACTGGTATTTTTCTTGCATATTATTCATTATTCGAAATTTTTGTTATTTAAAGTTTATTAAAATATTAAAATGCATTGGCAATCTTGTTTTTCAATAGAATTATATTAATTAATACAAAAATTGATATATTTAGCAAAAACAACCATCAAACAAAAACCATAACACAGTATGCAGTTAATAAATTTTTATTTTCGTTAAGATTCATTAATATCGATCTAGTAAACATTTATGTAAGTTAAAATGACATTATTCTTAATAAACAATAAAAATGTTATTTTTTAGCATTAAAAATTGCGCGCGAACAGCAACGCATCAGAGACAGAGCGCGACGCATGCGTAGAAGAGTTCGGGACATTCGTTACGAGCACTGGACTGGACATTGCTCGAATCCTCTGCATTGAAGAAGCACGCCGCGAGCTTCGCGAGCCTTGCCGAGAATAGGAACCCTGTAGTAAAGGACGCGCCAACTGGGCAGTTGACTGCGGATTGGTCGAGTGAGAAGAGACAGACACTTCCATTCCATATCAAGATACTTTATCAAAATTTACTACAGCTTTGCGCTTCGGTATGCGAATAGTGCAATCAGTGTTTAATAGGTTTATACAAGGATCGTGTCTTATGTTTAAAACATTTACAATAATTGTTTATTCGTACAATCTTAAAAGCTAAAGATTCAAGGTTAAAGATTAATATTTTTTGTTTGAAAATTTGGCCATTCAGTTTAAAATTTATATTTGTCGGATGAAATTTAAACTATTTGGTTAACAGTTAAACTATTCGGTTGTAAATGCAAATCTTTCATTAAAAAGTCAAATTTTTAACAAACCAGTTTACACTGAAAATGAAAAAGTTTAATTTTCAGTTTAAAAAAATTAACGAATTTGCAACCATATAGTTACTTTTTCATCCAAAAACACAACATTTTAAGGAAATAGTTAAACTTTTAAATAAGTATATACATTTTCTACCAAAAACTAAAAAATATTATTTTAAAACAACAACGGCTGAATTGAACTAAAAAGTGCATTTCAAGCAAATTTTTTAATTTTTAACCAGAGATAAGTTTTAAATTAAAATAATGAATTTTCAACCAAAAAAATTTATTTGTGAAAGGTCGTTCATCCTTAAAACAATTAGAGGAATGTTCAACAAAAAGATTAATTGTCAACCAAAGAAAGAATTTTCAACAAAAAAATTAAATTTTCAACTAAAATGATGAATATTCAACCCAAAAGGTCCATTTTTACTCAATTAGTTTAACATTTAACCAAGTAGTTGAATGCAAACAAAAAAGACAAATTTTAAACAAAATAGTTGAGTCTTAACAAAGGAGCTTTAACAAAAGATAATTCACAACTACCAAATTACAGTTCTGATGTATATATGCATATATTATCGAGCGCAAAGCTCTAGGACAAACAAAGAAAAATGTATACAAAATTGTTGAGTTTTTAACCCAAAAAGGCAAGTTTTCAAAAAAAATAGTTGAATTTTCAACCGAAAGGGATGCATTTTTATTGTGTTCATGTTCACTACGAAAATCAAGTTTCTACACAAAGAGATGAGCTTTATCCAAGAAACAATTTTAGTCAAGACAGAAAAAAATTCAACTAAATTGTTGAACATATTCAACAAAAAATGTTGAAAAACTGTTCCCTTATAGTTTAAAAATCAAGTAATTGGTTGAAAATTCGTTTTTTTTGTTAAACATTAATCTCATTCGTTAAAAATTAATCTTTTGAACATAGAATTTTTTTTATTACGAAAAAATAGTTCTCTTAAAATTTAACCTAAAAACAACATAATTCCCTTCCTGATCGATTCAACGACCTGAAGTGCAGAACCTGCCTAATGTTAAATGGATTCGATGTCTTTTAAAATAATTTTTATAATACTGTTCTTTTTGTGAAAATTAATTTTTTTAACAAAAAATTCAACTCTGACATTTTTGGTAGAAAATTCAATTTTTTAAATAAAGTGTTATTTTTTTTAGTTAAAAACTAACTAATTGTTCAAAAATTTATGGATTTTGTTAGAAATTCGTGTTTTTCAGTAGAAAATTAATCTTTTTGTTTGAAAATTCATCCTGCTGATTGAGGATTCAATAATTTTTTGGACAATTCTTATTTTTTCAACATTAATTTATTGAAGTGACAATTTAACTTTCCAATTTTTTTTTTAACTAAAAACTGAACCATTCCATTTTTTCGTTAAACATTAAGTTCATAATTGAAGCTTTATCTCTTTTGGTTTACAACGAACCTTTTTGATTGAAAATTCAACTATTTTTTTC
>NC_046660.1:124661858-124664106 GCF_010883055.1 Belonocnema kinseyi | reverse complement strand
CAATAGATGAAGAGCGATGCTTTACGACCCGGAGAAACATCAACACCAAGGATTCTCTCAAGCCTAAAGATCTGGCTGAAATGGATGACGAGCTTCGTGGACCCGTTATCACACACTTAACAAGTCAAAGCTGATGACCATCAGATAGCATATTGTTGAGAGAATACGGATACTATCTGACGCTAGGAGAAGTCTAGAGCGAAGGGAGAGGTGGGTCAGCGAAAATCAATAGTTTTTCTCTGACTCATCTCGACTCTTCCAAGACCCTCCAGTTACTGTCGAACACCCACCCAAACCAGAGGAGGTCGAACTATTTTGGAGAGAAGTCTACGAAGCTCAGCATAGACTGGACGAAGACTCAGAAAATATAAATACCTTCAAGGAGTTATGTGTTGCCCTCATAACACCTGATAAAGAATGCCCACCCATCACTACCGAGGAGGTGAGAAAAGTATTAAGAGGGATGAAGAACTATTTCGCACCGGGACCAGATTGTATCAAAACCTTCTGGTGGAAGTTTTCTTCAACCCATCAGCATTTGGCCCGTATTTTCACCTCATATTTAAAGTCGGAAGAGCCGATTCCAGAGTGGTTGTTGGAAGGGCGCACAATACTTCTGCCGAAAATAGGCAACTTAGCTGAGCCGAAGAAGTACAGGCCAATAACTTGTCTGAACACGCTTTATAAGATATTTACAGCTATCCTAAATGATAGGATTTTTCGGGAAATTGAACCTATGTGGGAAGAAATGTATGAACAACGAGGCTCAAAGAAAGGCGTAGCCGGATGTCGGGAGAACCTGCTCATCGATAGATGTGTCTGCAAAGATGCAGCATTCTACCAGCCTGGATTGATTATCGGAAAGCTTTAGATTCGACATCCCATAGACTTATCATCTGTCTTTTGGAAATCTTAAAGGTTCATCAGCAAATAGTTGGGTGCATAGAGAGATTGATGCCGCTTTGGAAAACCAGATTTACTATCTCATCTGGAAAAAATCGTGTGACAACCAACAAGGTCACCTTTCAGAGAGGTGTCTGACACCATGAGCCCACTCCTCTTTTGCCTTACATTATTGCCACTATCTCTAGCACTTCGCCATTCCGACGGGTACTTGTGCGGCAAACCTGCAGATCGAAAGTACAAGGTCACTCATGTATTTTACATGGACGATCTTAAGATCTATGCTAAAAACATAGAGCAACTGCATCTAGCTCTGGGGATTGTCGAACGATATACTAAGGAAATTGGAATGGAATTTGGGTTAGGCAAATGCGCCAAGGTTTATTTGAAGCGAGGAAAACTTAATGGAATTCCTGAAGATCCCGAGCTCGTTGATAGAAGCGCCATACGACACCTTTGCTTTGGAGAGACTTATGTATACCTGGGCGTGCCACAGAGCCGCATTCAGGATGTGACATCTATAAAGGATACTTTTCGAAGCAGATACAAACGTCTTATCCGACAGATTAGGTCTTCCGAACTGTCGGCGAGGAACAAAGTATCTGCAACGAACATGCTTGCCGTCCCGGTACTACTCTATTCATTTGGAGTAGTTCCATGGACGAAGAACGAGCTCAGATCTCTTGATATCGGGACAAGAAAGGTTATGCACATGAACAAAAGCATGCATCTTAAGTCTTCCGTTCCGCGACTGTACATCTCACGCCGTCAATGGGGTCGCGGAATATTGAGTCTTGAATGTCTTCACAACAGGATTATTCTGGGTACAGCACATAGAGTTGCAAATGGAAGAGATCCTCTTCTTAAAATAGTCAGGAATCACGAAGAAGTGGGCAAAGGAGCGTTTCTGTACAAAGCAGCGGAGGAGGCTGCTGAAGCACTCGGCCTTGACTTCAGTATTAGGGGTTAGCAAAATGCATCAAATCTTATCTATCTCGAGTGCTCACTCCTGAAAGCCCGGATTAAGAAAGCATAAGAGAAAAACTTTTGTGAACAGCTCCTCGATAAGAGGATGCACGGTATCTTCCACAGAAATGTCAAGGATCAGTCAATTTCTTGTGAGCTAACGTTTGCTTTCCTTAAATCGCCCGGATTGAAGTCTGGTACGGAGGGTTTCATTTTTGTATGCCAAGACGATGTCATTTCCACCTTAACACACCGTCGCCACATTTTGAGCCAAGATATTCCCGATGATAGCTGCAGAGCGTGCCATGCACACCCCGAGCATTTAGCTCACATACTATCTAGTTGTCCAACTCACGCGGGAACGACCTACATTCAAAGG
>NC_046660.1:124656221-124661758 GCF_010883055.1 Belonocnema kinseyi | reverse complement strand
CCTCCGCTTGGGGGTTAATTCCTTCGGGACCACCCCTGGACAATTGTCCGCGACTGCCTATTTATTTTTGTAACCATATTCAGCAGAAACCCTTGGTACAGAAGCCCACTATCCGCAACCCAAGGACGCGTTCGGTGTAATATTCTTGGTTGAAATTAATATTTTTATTAAGGATTTAGTTATTTAAAAACAATTCCTTTTCTGATTGTCAAAAAACAATTTCTTTAAAAGAAATTTCGATTCTACTATTTTTGTTGAAAATTGACCTTTTTTACTTAATAATCCCTTTTTTTTTGTTTCTCTGTTTTGGTAAAAAATTAAAACTTTTTTTTTTATAATCGATCTCTTTTCGTTAAAAATTGAACTATTTGGAAACAAATTCATCTGTTTTCATACAGTGTTAGGAAATTCAGAATTTTGTTGGAAATTCATCATTCTTAGTAGAAAAATGAACTTGCTAATCGAAATTTTATATTTTTTCGAGGATTCTGTTATTTTTTAAAAAATTCCTTTTATCGTGAAAAATTAATTTATTTAAGAGAAAATTCAATTATACCATTTTTGATAGCATTCATTCTAAATGAATTCTTGTCATAAAATTTCTAAACTTAAAACGTTTCTGTTAATATATTTATTATGTTAGTAATTAAGTACCATACGATATCAAAATAATTATTACAGCTTTAGGAGCATTTTCCTTTGGCGATAACATTCGTATATTGTTTACTTCACATAATCACATGGCTACAGTTTTTTCCTTTTTACATTTTTTCCTACTGCGTGAGTTACACAGCGGGTTATTAATTTATTTACAGTAGGAATTTCTATAATTATTCCCTTTTATATAATAACTTCTTCTACTAATCTTGTAGGTTCACGCTGCATACTTTAAATTGTTCAAATTTACATTTTCTACGTGTTTTTCGGGTGTATGGGTTCATAATACTGTTTTTCTTTTTAATTCAATTTTTTATTTCATAAATAATACCATCGTCTATTTTTTTTAACTTCAAAACTATTAATTACTTTGATTTTCTCAATCCGATTGAATACACGATTCAGGTATATTATTTATTGGCGTCTGAATACCTCGCGCCTTCTACCGATGGCTCCAACTTCCGTTCCATTTCCCCCACCAAATGGCCACATCGCGCTTCCCTCACTAGGGTTCGTTCAGGTTTCTCACCTAGTGTACTTGTCGTGTGAACCTGTAAAAGGGACGTGGTTTACGAAAGTGAACTACGAAGTGTGGTGTTCTTTGAACGGTTGCGTGTGAAAAGATTTGGCGCGAATCATGCCACGAATACAAAGATTGGCAGGTTATGTTTATATTTAACAACATACAATGGAGAACCAGCGGAAGAAAATAATTGTTGCTGCAGTTGCATCAAACCAGTTATTGTTGCAAAAGATTATGTTTGCAACTATGTTGGAAAGTGATGATGCGGATAGTGATAATGAGGTGGAAAGTGCTGGCATTTTAATGGAATTTTCCATAAAAGTCCGATGCCCAAGAGAAACGCCTATCAGAATAATTGGATTTTCTGAAAGAATTATTTCTTAATTTAACGCAAAACAATTTAAGGAACATTTTACAATGAAACAGAATACACCCAGTGGGCACCGGGACGTCCTAAAGATGTCCTTAGAATGTACCTCTATGTTATGTGATTTGACGTCTTCAAGCCATCCTTTGGATCTTTTCATGTCTTTAAAAGGTCCTCAGGGCGTCCTTAAGACGTCCACCGAAAGACGTATATAGGACAAGTTTAGGATTTGTGAGCCCACTGTGCAGTTGATAACTTGGAAAACTTGGTGGGAGAGCAGTTATCACGTAATTGCAAAATCCCGGTTCGAAAACAACTGCTGTCGATAATATAGTTATTGGCAACGCCTGACTGGTTTTCTTTTTTTTGCAAATACAGAGAGCGCACCATAACCTGAAAAGTAGTAATGTTCTTCACATCAACTTAGGGTAGGGTGGGGCGAGATGAGCATAGGGGATAAGATGATTCATTTAATTTTCTCGTAGGTTATCGATTATTTTGTAAACATTTTTTGTATTAATATCAGGAAAAACATTATGAAACTTCTTTTTTGAAATTTTTTCGCTTGATGTTGAATAAATGTGGAAAAAACGAAAGTAAAAATTCTAAGACGTGTATTCTACTATTTTTCATTTGTTAAGAAGATTAAAGAATCACGAAAAATCACATATTAGATGTTTTCCAGTGGTTATTTAGATAACTTATTTATTAGGCCTCAATTTGTCATCATGAGAAATAGTAGGCGGGAAATGGTATATGATGCAGACGGAATACTAGAGGCTTTCAGAGACTATTTTAGGAGACAATTCGGAGATGAAGCTATAGGCCACCACAACTGCGATGTTGAACACGATACGATGGAAAACTCAATTGAGAAAGTCTGTGCCACTGAGGTTAGCAATATAATTAAGAACTTGAAAAACGGTAAGGCTGCCGGGGTAGACGGTATTAACGCTGAAATGCTTGAACACGGTGGCGCCTGCATACCACATAGACTGTGCGAATTGATAAATTTATGTTTCGAGATGGGAGACGTCCCAGACGATTGGAAAAAAGCTATTATCGTACCAATATACAAGAGAAAGGGAGACAAAAGCGACTGCAATAATTACAGAGGGATTAGCTTATTAAGCACCGTAAGTAAAATATATTCAAAAATACTTATTCGTAGGGTAATGAAAATAACAGAAGCAAAGATTTGGGAAGTCCAAAGTGGGTTTATGCCACGAAGGTCATGTACGGATCAAATATTTAGCTTAAGGCAAATAACAGAAAAAAGTTTCAGAGTAGGAAAAAAAGTTTCCTGTTCATTTGTTGACCTAGAAAAAGCTTTTGACACGGTAGATAGAAGTAAACTTTGGGAAGTCCTGAAAGAGTATGGAGTCAATCGATGGCTCCTACAAGCTATAAAAACCATTTATACAGGTAGCAAAGCGAGTGTAAGAGTGAATGGGAAACTGAGTGAATGTTTCGATATTATTCAAGGAGTTAGACAAGGATTCGTTATGTAAGGGTACGTGGGTTAACGTTCGTAGATGATAAGGTGGTTATGGCAGAGTCTATCGAAGACTTACAAAGAACGTTGAATAAACTAGATGCAAACATGAAGAGCATGGACCTCAAAATTAACGCAAATAAAACGAAAACTATGGTGTTCGAAGGTAAGAGTGAGAAAACACTATGCAACATTTTATTAAATGATGAGAGAATTGAGCAAGTTGATAAGTTTGTATACCTTGGTAGCTTACTTACTAGGGACGGGAAGATAGATGAGGAATTAGATAGAAGCATAAACGAAGGTAAGAAGGTTATTGGCAGAGCAGGTCCCTTTATCAGAAGTAAATATATACCAAATAAAGCTAAAATGGCAATACTTAAGTCTATATTTGTACCGACTGTACTATACGGTAGCGAGACATGGACTTATCAAGAAAAAGATAAGAGTAAAATTAACGCAATTGACATGAGAATCATGCGAATAATATGCGGGAAAAACCCTGATGGACAAAGTAATTAACGAGATAATTCTAAAAGAATGTGGTGCAGAAGAGACGCTAGTAGACACATGGGGAAGAAATCGGTTAAGATGGTTCGGACATATTGAGATAATGCCAAATGAACGACTAACGAAACAAATGTATTAAGGTAAAGTAAATGGCAGCGTGCCCAGAGGTAGATCGCGAAAAAAATAGTTAGAATGTGTGAATGAGACCCTACTTAGAAGAGACATAAGAAGTCACAGAAAGACGAGAGCTTGCATGAAAAAATGCATGGACATGAAAGAAGCTAGAGAAGTATGCCAGGACAGGAAAGTACGGCGGAAAATAGTTAATAAAAAGAGTGTCAGTAGAGTGAATGACCTTTCTTTATAAAACCAAAATTTACTACAGTTATAGAAGTTACAAAATTTCAAAATAACACGAAAATCAACATTTTAATCCAACTAAACGCATGATTTGAAAAAATGTCACTAGAAGAAAAATGTTTCTTTTTCAATGCCCTACAAGATTGTTTAAACACCTTTTTGATTTTTTAAAAAAAATTGAAAATTCAAATTTTGACATAAGAAAAAAGAATGAAAAATAAAAAAATTACATTTTGCGGTTAAAACGTGCAAAATGGGTAAAATGTTGACTGAACAAAAATTGTGCATTTCAAAAAGATCTACAAATTTGTTATAGAAACTTTTTTGATAGCATGTATATTTTGTGTTTTAATCGTGAAACACGATATTAAAAATAAAAAAGCAGCCCGCTGCGTGGGCACATTCTCATCACAACTTATGTTTTTTAATTTCTTTTTCGTCTCATGTGTGGGTTTTCAAAACATTTAGTTTTTTAAAATGTTCTTTATGCTATTTTTCAAAAAAAATAAAAAAACAGAAGCTTCAAAACATTCTTCATGACAAATTAATGATTTTTTACATTCTCATCAAGAGAAGGTATTAGATTTATGTAAAATTTGACCCCCCCCCCCCCATTTTTGTCAAATGCTCACGTTTTGGGACCCCCTGAATCCGAAAAACAGGTTTTTACGAATGTGTCTATGCGTCTGTGTGTGTGTGTCTGTAGATTTTTAATTTGTAAGCATGATAACTTTCAAAAGAAGTGACAGATTGAATTGGCCTTTGGTATACTCTTTTAGTGTCCTAAAATAAAGGTCAACTTCGTTAGCCAGCCATTTTGGGTGGAAAATCAAAGTGATCGTATTTGGTAAATTTTTGAGACCACTTTTTTCAAAATTCAAAAATTGTCTGGACGGATATTCATAGTATCCAATCAGACGAAAAATTTATCATAATGACTTTTTTTAATAAAACCAAAATTTCCCACAGTTATAGCACTTACAAAATTTCAAAATACACACAAAAATCAACATTTTAAACCAAATAACGCATCATATGAAAAAATGTCACGAGAAGCATAATGTTTCTTTTTCAATGCCCTACAAGATTGTTTAAACACCTTTTTGATTTTTTCAAAAAAATTGAAAATTCAAATTTGAACAGAAGAAAAAAGAATGAAAAATAAAAAAATTACATTTTGCGGTTAAAATGTGCAAAATGGGTAAAAAGTTGACTGAAAAAACATTGTGCATTTCAAAAAGATCGACAAATTTGTTATGGATAACTTTTCGATAGCATCTGTATTTTGTGTTTTAATCGTGAAACACGATATTAACAGTAAAAAATCAGCTCGCTGCGTGGGCACATTCTCATCGCAACTTATATTTTTTAATTTCTTTTTCGTTTCATGTGTGGATTGTCAAAAAATTAACTTTTTTTAAATGTTCTTAATGTAATTTTCACAATTTTTTCACGATTCAAACAAAAAACAGAAAAAAAACATTTTCTGTCGAGAAATGCCTGATTACTGCATTTCTTCATAAAATGTCTCTTGCAATATTACTAGAAAATAGTATGATTATGGAAAAACATAAAAAAAATTTTTTCAAAAAATAATTTGTTTCTCAAATATTTCGTTCCTTAAT
>NC_046660.1:124644884-124656121 GCF_010883055.1 Belonocnema kinseyi | reverse complement strand
ACTTTTCCTGTTATTGACAAGCACTGTGAACGTCAAATAGATAAAATGGCCATTTTTTCGTCATATCTGTTTGTTTATTTATAAAAAATTGAAAACCTAATTAAATAATCATGCTCTACAGCTCTCTTAGAAATCTTAACAGCTTTTTTCACATTTTTTTTGTTCAAATCGCTTAATATTTGTGGGTTGTACATTTTTTTGAACCAAAAATGGAATGTTTTACCCACTGTGTGCTGGGAATCGAAGTTTTGTTGGTCACTAAGGTAGGGATTTAATTTAGAAGTTGAAAAAGGTAAGGCTGGTGTTTCAACCGTGTGCGCTATGTTTAAATCGTAAAAATAAAATTGGAAATGAGTAAATTCAGTTTTTGGAAAACAGGCAGATGTTGCAATAAAACGTTAAATAACAAACTTTTTTAAAGAATGCGCAATTTTTTTAAAGAGACAATGAAACTACGTCTGTTTTAATATCAATGAATGTTATGAATTGTAACAATATACATTTATGGAATTGATATAAAAGTTGAGATAAAAATTCGAGTCCGAAGCACGAGATACGTGATGAGAATGTATTCGTTAAAGCCGAAGGAACATTAACAAAAAAAGTCGTTAGCGCGAGCTAAATATATTATCGAGCGCGAAGCGCGAGTACCAAAAGTCGCACGCTCTAGGTGCGCTCGAACTTGGGAGCCGCGCGCGCAACGCGTTACGAGAATGTGCCCGCGAAGCGGGCGGATTTTTTATATTAAAATTACCGAAAGACGCTGATATCTACGCGGCTGCGAAACTAAAGATTGAGAATTAGTGACCGTTAACTACGGGATTATCGTGCCTCAATCGATTTCCTACTGACCACTCTACAAAAAAACGACTCTTCTTCAGTTCTTCACGCTTCGATGTTAACATACTTAAACAACTTCCTGGCTTGTTCAAGTGAGTTCCATGCAAACGTACTGTTATATTCCTGGGTCAGTAATGAGACTTCAGCTACCCAGCTAAAACCAAAGATCAATACCCACCACTAAAGCGAACACTTAGGCTATAGAGCACGAACACGAAAGTAGTCGATTCTCCCTTCTATACTTCGTCTTTATACCCTATTTACGGCTTTCGGTTTGCCTAATCCTGAAACCTCACGCACGCAACAGTCCTGGCCCTTAGTCACGGTTCGCACTTATAGTTCGAGATCCCACTGCGTTATATCATATTATTACACCATTAAGCCGTTTCCCTTTCGGGGTAGGTGTGACTCACTCGATGGGGAAAGGAGTAATGTGGGGAAGGGATAGAGAATTTTCAGATTGATAAAAAATTCTCGTGTTATTTATGTAAATAACACGTTCGTTCCGCAAAACTGCTCTAACCCAGGTTGCTGATCAATCTCTCTAGCAATCACCCCAAGTGAAGGTCCTCACAAAGTCGTTATCTAAGGTTCCCCACTTGGGTCCATTAGTGGTCAAGGTCTTTTGTTTCAGGCGTCATTCACTCTGCTGACACTCTTTTTATTAACTATTTGCCGCCATACTTAATGTCCTAGCATACTTCTCTTGCTTCTTTTATGTCCATGCATTTTTTCATGCAGACTCTCGTGTTTCTGTGACTTCTTATGTCTCTTCTAACTAGGGTCTCATTCAATCATTCTAACCATTCTTTTCGCGATCTACCTCTGGGCACGCTGCCATTTACTTTACCTTAATACATTTGTTTCGTTAGTCGCTCATTTGGCATTCTCTCAACATGCCCGAACCATCTTAACCGATTTCTTTCCCATGTGTCTACTAGCGTCTCTTCTGCACCACATTCTTTTAGAATTATCTCGTCACTTACTTTGTCCATCAGAGTTTTCCCGCATATTATGCGCATGAATCTCATGTCAATTGCGTTAATTTTACTCTTATCTTTTTCTTGATAAGTCCATGTCTCGCTACCGTATAGTACAGTCGGTACAAATATAGAATTATGTATTGCCATTTTAGCTTTATTTGATATATTTTTACTTCTGATAAGGGGACCTGCTCTGCCAAAAACCTTCTTACCTTTGTTTATGCGTCTATCTAATTCCTCACCTATCTTCCCGTCCCTATAGTAAATAAGCTACCAAGGTATACGAACTTATAAACTTGTTCAATTCTCTCATCATTTAATAAAATATTTCATAGTGTTTTCTCACTCTTTCCTTCGAATACCATAGTTTTTGTTTTATTTGCGTTAATTTTGAGGCCCATGCTCTTCATGCTTGCATCTAGTTTATTCAACATTCTTTTTAAGTCTTCGATTGACTCTACCATAACAACCTTATCATCTGCGAACGCTAACCCACGTACCCTTACTGTTTCGAGATCCACACCCTCTTCTTCGGAAAGAGCCATTCTTAAACACTTGTCCATAAATAATACGAATAACCATGAAGACATAACGCATCCTTGTCTAACTCCTTGAATAATATCGAAATAGTCACTCAATTTCCCATTCACCCTTGCACTCGCTTTGCTACTCGTATATAATGTTTTTATAGCTTGTAGGAGCCATCCATTGACTCCATACTCTTTAAGGTCTTCCCAAAATTTACTTCTATCTAGCTTGTCAAAAAAATTTTCTAGGTCAACAAAAGCACAGAAAACTTTTTTTCCTAATCCCAAACTTTTTTCTGTTATTTGCTTTAAGCTAAATATTTGATCCGTACATGACCTTCCTGGCATATACCCACTTTGGATTTCCCAAATCTTTGCTTCTGTTATTTTCATTACCCTACGAATAAGTATTTTTAAGTATATTTTATCTACTTTACTTAATAAGCTAATCCCTCTGTAATTATTGCAGTTGCTTTTATCTCCCTTTCTTTTGTATATTGGTACGATAATCGCTTTTTTCCAATCGTCTGGGACGTCTCCCATCTCGAAACATAAATTTATCCATTCGCACAGTCTATGTGGTATGCACTCGCCACCGTGTTTAAGCATTTCAGCGTTAATACCGTCTACTTCGGACGCCTTAGCGTTTTTCAAGTTCTTAATTATATCCCTAACCTCAGTGACACAGACTTTCTCAATTGAGTTCTGTACGCTTCTCTCTTTGCTTTTTGGGCAGCCTGAATTTCATAATTCCACCACGCAACACCAGACATTCTTCCTACAACTGCGGTACCACACACTTCGATCGCAAATCTAAAAAGGATATCCCGTAACTTTGTCCAGGCGCCCTCTATATATTTGTTTTTTATACGGTCCTCCCATGTTGCCCTATCTATGGTTTCGATTATTTTATTTTTTAAATCTATTCGCACATCCGGTTTCTGTAGGTTCTCAGTTTTGATTCGCGTTTATTTTGCTTTCTTAGTTCTCTTTTTTCTCCATCCCCGACCCAAGTTAATTTTTGAGATCAGAAGATAATGATAAGTATTGCATTCAGGACCCCTCATGACCCTTGTATCTTTGACTAACTCTCTTAATCTTTCATCCGCAACAACAAAGTCAATTATGCTGCGGTTATTTCCTTTAGACCAGGTGTACATGTGGATCATTTTATGCCTGAACTAAGTATTTGTAATAAACAGACCCCTTTTTAAGCATAGACCAACTAATTTATCTCTATTATAGTTTGTTCTTGGATCCCCAAAATTACCTAGTACTCTTTTTGTATCCTGATTTTGGATGCCCATCCATCCGTTCATGTCTCCTAGTAGAATTATTCTTTCCCCATAATCGCAAATATTTATTGTGTCATTTAAAGTGTCCCAGAAGGCGTCTTTTACTTTTCTAGGACCACTATCAACTGACGCGTAGCATGCCATGATAAATAGTCTTCTGATTCCTACTTTCATTGTAGCCCACAGCAATTTGGGAGATACGAAATCATGGTCTCCGAAATGCTACTTTGCTCTTTCATTCAAAATCAGACCTACTCCTTGTTTACCATGTGATTCACTGTCTACTCCTGACCATATTTCCAATCCGCCTTTTAACACGACGTTTTTTATGTCTTTAGTTTCGCATCCCTTTTTCTTTGTTTCAGGCACACATAAAATATATAGTTTCCTCACGTCCATAGTTTCACGCATTTCATTTACCTTGAGATAATTTAACCTCCTAGCATTCCAAACACAAAGACTCCATTCGTCGCCTGAAACATGCCTTTTAGATTTTCCGAGTGCATGCCTTTTGTCAATTGAAGTTTCAGTCCTTTCCGAGGCTAATTTATAGTTTTTATTATTCATTGTTTAGATTATACGTCCAACTATCACATTTATGCAATAAGTTTATTTTCTGAGTTGAAATCATGTCCAAGTTAAGTAGAAAATCGTCATATGGTGGAGATTGTAGTTATAACATCATTCCCACCAAAACTTCAGTTAATAAGGGAGAGTTGGGAGAGGTGGGGGGCAGAACTGGAACCGAGAGAGTCGTCTTGGGTTTTGTGTTTTTGTTTTCATGCTGAGAAAGTCACCAGCCTTCAGCAGCGTTGTAATATATGGGAACTGCAATGTACTAGAATTCACATAAATGTAAATTCTGAAACTTTGTACTCGAACAAAATCCGAAAACATCCAAATCTATATTTTTGAGAATTTTCGAGCTGCTAACAATATTATAACACACATTACGATCGTATTAAATATCAGGATTTATTACTGCAGTTGTGGAATAGAATAAAATCGAATCCCTGAGGCTACTCTCACTCATTGATTATATATATATATATTTTTTGTGTGTGTTTATTTTAGGCCTAAATCTTTGAATTTATAATAAAAAGAGAGTTACCCCCGCCCTCCGGTTCAAAATCTCAGCGTTATTTGTAGTTTGTAGGTATAAAATTTCTTTTTTATCGTAAAATTATAATAAATTCATATGAATTACTTATCTTTAAGTACGTTTCCGGATTTCCTAGTAACTGAATAACGCAACACAGTTTTAAGAAAGTACATATATTCAAAATTTTTAATTTTCTATTTGGCTTTTTCCCCAAACCCGAGATAGATGACCGGCCTCTTTTAGAGTTTTTATGAAACTGCTACAAAGGATACAATCGGTTCTGAAGAGTTCTCTCAACTCGAACAACTAAATCAGGACTACTAAGATCTATGCCATCCCTATCCTCGCACACTTTTTCTGAATTGCTAAATAGTCCAAAAACGAACTTGAAAGAGTGTCAAAATTGATAAAAGTGGACCAGTTTTTTTTATTGGTTGTGATTTTTCTTGTAGAATGCATATTAAGCGGGAGTTTTACATAAATAAAATGGCCCCAAAAACATTTTTGCAAAATTTTCATTTTTTGAGTCGTTATTTTTATTTAACTATTTTAGTGTTATTCTCGTAATTAATTTTTTTCTCCCAATCGGTACAAACTATCGCCATAATTTTTTGCATATTTCGTTCAATATGTTCATTCTATGAAATAAAGATCATTGTACCATTGTTGCATAAATATTGATTAAATTATCAACCATTTTTATAAACAAATAAAATTCGTTCTAACTTTTCAATTGACTTCAATACTTTACTTGACTAATTACGATAGATCGTTGAATTACAAAGATTTTGGTAAAAAAATTAGGGAACTCGCATATCATTAAAAGTTGTGCGTGTTTTCGCGTTGACGTTCCGAACTCCACGCCGCGCGACGTACGATCGCACAGTGGTCTGGAATAGGAATTTACTGTTCATAATTGCCCACAGGTCGTATTTCTTAAACGATTTAAAAGTTTTTTTAGAAATGCTCAGCAATTAATTTTTAAGAGAATCGTGGTTTTCCTTTTTTAATTTTTTTTCACAGAGCAACAATATATAAACAAATATAGTGACAAAATTGACCATTTTAGCTTTGTGAATTTTTATCTCAAGAAAAAATACAGATAGAAACTCACTATCAGCCGGAATTATTGCACATGTATACATAGAACATAATTAATTTTACTAATATTTAACTTAATTATTATAAACAATTTGTATAAACAAATTCTTATTAGTGTTTTATTATCATAGAAAAAATCGTTTATTTCACGCTAGTTGCTAATATTTTTCATAAGAGTCATAATTTGTAACAAAAAAATTAGCATGAGTTAACAACTATTGTTTTTATAAACAATTCTATAAACAAATTCTTTAAAAACGAGTTTTTCTCATAGCCTAATTGATTTTTCTGAACAAAAGTGATTCATAATTGTCTTTAAAGCCATTTATATACTTGAAGCCTTATCAAACATAAACAATATAGATTGTTTATAACAATTTAGTTAAACAAGTCTCCTAACCGGCCGTTTCCTCGTAGAAAAAAATGTTTTTTTCTTCAATAATAATTATAGTGACATTTATTGCGGTGACTAACCAACGAAATTAAATAAAGAATAATTTATATGATTGTTATAAACAATTTTTTAAACAAAACTATGATTTATTCTTTTTACATGCAACAAGTACGGTTTTTCACTGAAATTATCCGACAATAAACTAACAGTGATTCCAAAATTGGATATGGGTCATTAAATAATAATTTGCGTAATTGTTAATAACAATTTTAAAACAATGCGTGACAATCTGCGGTTGGTCGTAGAAAAAAGTTATTTTTTCTTCAATCATTTTTGTTATAATCTTATTTGTGTTATTGAATCAATGAAAAAATTAATACTTATAATAATAATGAGATTATTATAAAAAACTTGAAGTAAATAAATTACGATTGAGAACTCGAATCATTTTTAGATTTGAATTGTTCTGTTAGTTCATCGTTAGTTTAGCGTTATTGTTATGGTCAGTTTGCTACAGAAATTGCTATTAACAATTACGCAAATTATTATTTAATGTCCCATATCCAATTTTGGAATCACTATTAGATTATTGTCGGATAATTTCAGTGGAAAACCGGCCCCTTTTGCATGTAAAAAGAATATATCATAGCTTTGTTACAAAAATTGTTTATAACAATCATATAAATTATTCTTTATTTAATTTCGTTGGTTAGTCACCGTAATAAATGTCACTCTAATAATTATTGAAGAAAAAAACATTTTTTTCTACGAGGGAACGGCCGATTAGGAGACTTGTTTAACTAAATTGTTATAAACAATCTATATTGTTTATGTTTCATAAAGCTTAAAGCATATAAATGGCTTTAAAGACAATTGTGAATCACTTTTGTTCACAAAAATCAATTTAGTTATGAGAAAAACTCGTTTATAAAGAATTTGTTTATAGAAATTTTTTATAATTATTAAGTTCAATATTATTAAAATTAATTATGTTCTATGAAAGCATGTTCAATAATTCCGGCTGATAGTGAGTTTCTATCTGTATTTTTTCTTGAGTTAAAATTCAAAAAGCTAAAATGGTCAATTTTGTCACTATATTTGTTTATATATTGTTGCTCTGTGAAAAAAATTTTAAAAAAGCAAACCACAATTGTCTTAAAAATTAATTGCTGAGCATTTCTAAAAAAAAAAAACCACTGTGCGCCGCCCGAACTCGATCCAAGATGTCAGAAAGGTCGGGCGGCCTAGGGTGCCCCCTCTCATTGGTTGCCTTTTTTTTTACTTGCGCCTGGCGGGACCATGCTGTGTTGCATTATGGGTTCGTCTTTACGTGGCCCGCACACACTCTCACCCACACGCTCGTACGTACGCGTACGTGTGATTTGAGTTCGTCGAATAAGTGGCTAGAGTTTTATTATACCTACATTGTGTTCAGCCTCAATGGTTACGCGTGTTTACGCACTCATGGTTTATGTTTAGAAACTGTCGAGTCAGCAGTTACGAGAGTTCAATTCCTCAGAGTTGTGCGAATTTATAAATAAATATAAATTAAATCGCACAAATAAAATTTTTCCCTTTTTATATTTAGGTCTAAAATTTTCAGAAACTATTCGTAGGAAATTCGAACTGTTCATAACGAAGTTCCAAATTTATATGTACCTGAAGTTCCGAACGTTCAAATGAACGAAATGAAAAAAAGAAATATTTTTTCCCTGAAATTAGCCTAGCGGAATTAGTTCAGCTAAGCATAAAAGTGAGTATTATACGAAAAAATCTCCAAACAAAATTTTTTCAAGGGTAAAACACCCTAAGATGTAATGCAGATAGGGGCAACACAGAATGTGCCGAATGACCGCCTTTATACACTTTTTTATCCAATAGAAGATAGTGTTAATTTACCTTGTTATAGCACAAGTTTTTTCAGGGGGGTAAGAGCCGCCGGAAAGAATATTTCAAACCACCCCTAGTGTATGAAAATCGTCGAAATGACCGCCTTTATACAGTTTTTCTTCGAGTTAAAAATACTTTAAATTTACCTTGTAATAGAACAAGTTCTTTCAGGGGGGTAAGAGCCGCCGGAAACAATATTTAAAACCACCCCTAGTGTACGAAAATCAGAAAATCGTTAAAACGAACGCCTTTATACAGTTTTTTTCGAGCTAAAATACTTTTAATTTACCTTGTTATAGAACAAGTTTTTTCAGGGGGGTAAGAGCCGCCAGAAAGAATATTTAAAACCACCTCTAGTGTATGAAAATCAGAAAATCGTCGAAATGACCGTCTGTATACAGTTTTTTTTCGAGCTAAAAATACTTTTAATTTATCTTGTTATAGAACAAGTGTTTTCAGGGGGGTAAGAGCCGCCGGAAAAAATATTTAAACCCACCCCTAGTGTATCAAAATCAGAAAATCGTCAAAATGAACGCCTTTATAAAGTTTTTTTTCGAGTTAAAAATATTCATTTCGTAGATTTTTTGATTTTCATACACTAGGGATGGTTTCAAATATTCTTTCCGGCAGCTCTTACCCCCCTGAAAAAACTTGTTCTATAACAAGGTAAATTAAAAGTATTTTAGCTCGAAAAAAACTGTATAAAGGCGTTCGTTTTAACGATTTTCTGATTTTCGTACACTAGGGGTGGTTTTAAATATTCTTTCCGGCGGCTCTTACTCCCCTGAAAAAACCTGTTCTATAACAAGGTAAATTTAAAGTATTTTTAACTCGAAAAAAACTGTATAAAGGCGGTGATTTCGACGATTTTCTGATTTTCATACACTAGGGGTGGTTTTAAATATTCTTTCCGGCGGTTCTTACCCCCCTGAAAGAACTTGTTCTATAACAAGGTAAATTAAAAGTATTTTTAACTCGAGAAAAAACTGTATAAAGGCGTTCATTTTGACGATTTTCTAATTTTGATACACGAGGGGTGGTTTTAAATATTCTTTCCGGCGGCTCTTACCCTCCTGAAAAAACTTGTTCTATAACAAGGTAAATTAAGACTATCTTTTATTGGATAAAAAAGTGTATAAAGTCGGTCATTCGGCACATTCTGTGTTGCCCCTATCTGCATTACATTTTAGGGTGTTTTAACCTTAAAAAAATTTTTTTGGGAGATTTTTTCGTATAATACTCACTTTTATGCTTAGCTGAACTAATTCCGCTAGGCTAATTTCAGGGGAAAAAATATCTATTTTTTTTCATTTCGTTCATTTGAACGTTCGAAACTCCAGGTACATCAAATTTATCCATACATTTTTTCATAGAAATAAGGATTTAATGTTTGATTTTTTGATCCCGTATCCGAGACCTAGCTACAAGTTCGTGACTTTTTTACGGATGAATTTTTTCCGTGTAAATTAAAAATTTGGAATAAATTTGTATCCAACCGCAAATTTTAATAAATATATTCATTGAGAAATCTATCTTGATGATTCTTATTTACTTACTTACTTGAAATTAAAAAAATTAAAATATATTAAAAATTACAACATAAGGGCTATTACTTGCATCTATTCCTTTAAACATTTATAAACCCCGTTCCTTAAGTTTTGCGGTGATAATTATTTATATTCTAGGAAGACTTTAAATAATCTTTGATGTATACAAAAACACCAAAAATAATAATCTTCTAACAAAAAAAATATAATAATAAATTGTTTGTGTGTCTCATCATCTCGCCCCAATCTGTTCCTCGTCTTGCTCCTGAGCATGGAACGAGATATGTGTACAATTCATAATTTTCATATTTTTATCGCAATTGATATGTTTGGAACACCTCGCCTTTCATGAAATTTATACATGAAGGTTTTCAGAATGAATGAAGCAACTTACATATAATGAAAACTATTATAATTGCAAATATTTAACTAAAAATGATAACTATGCTCATATCTCCCCGGTCTCCTCTATTGCAAATAAATGTCGAGCATCGTATTCAAATTTTGTTCCCAAAAGTCAATTCAATTGTTCAAAATCTTTTCATTTTTACTTGACCCATTTTCTGACAAATGTTTTCAGATTACGCAAAACAGTGAGTATTTCTTACCATTCGAATAAGTGTAGAAAGTGCGTCTAATATTCTTCTATGTGCACTCTGTGCTCATTCATTCCATGCGCTTGTTTCGCAGCGTCACTCAATCCATTAAAAAATCTGGCACGATGGGTCCATCAGCTGCAGAGCGTGGAAATATAATGACGCCGAGAAAGCCTATAAGAAGATCTTCCTAATTAAGAATTAACTAGACCGCATAAGGCCGTCACATCCGGATAAATGTATGAATGGTGGTAAAAGACTTATCTGAATTTAAAACATAGAAACGCTGACCTTGAGGTATTTCCTGAGTCAAAGAACCGCTCTAAGTGAAATAATCTAAACTCGAACACTCACTGTTACAGGACAGATCTCAGATAAAAAATAAGAAAAACGTGTATGCACTGTACTTTTCAGGGGCAATTAAGTGTAATTCATTTTCAATCACTTTTACTTTTAATATTTTATTCACACCTACCTAGAACCTTTGAGCATTAAAACCCCAGATTCTGCTTCAGCATAAACAGTAGCTTTTAAAGGAACTGTGAGTTACTTCGATCGGCAACGGTAACTGTAAAGATGACTTTTAAATTTTGTAACCATAACGAGTTACTTTTTTCAAGAAGTGACTGTAACTTTTAACGAGTTAGTATTGTTTCTTTGAGAAACTTGCCCAACACTGCTTGAATTATTGTGTCCAAATACGTCTCTTTTGTATCGTGAATGCATGAGCGTTGCGTAATTACTGGTATCAGGGTACAAAAATATAAGCATTTTACTGACAAAAGGTTTGCCTTCAGTTATACTAATGTCACCGAAGAGAATCATACTGTCCGTGACGATTGTAATATCTATACTGATTCTACTCACGTAGAAATGAATGTTTCCTTTAAACTTATTCCTTCCCGTAAGGTTTGCCTCTCGCATATTAGGTGTGCGCCACAATATTATCATATTAAAAGAAA
>NC_046660.1:124624949-124644784 GCF_010883055.1 Belonocnema kinseyi | reverse complement strand
CTAAAATTTAGCTTAGGATCTCTATTTTTGTTTGCTGCCTGTTTTTTATTGAACAAACAACATGGCGGACCCAAAATGGCGGCTGAAAGAGAATACACGAAAAAAAATTAAATACCTAAATTTCATGTGATAAAAGCAGCCGAAAAAACTCTATACATCCTAAATTGTAGCTTAGAATCTCTTGTTTAGTTTATTATTTTTTCTATTACAAAAAGTTGATAGTACGGACCCAATATAGCCGCTGAATTATGGAAATTCAAGAAAAATCACTCTCTTTGTTGAATGGTATAGGTTAAAAGCAGTTTAAAAAAACATCCAGTGTAAATTGTAGCTCAGGATCGCTTCTTTATTTAACCGTTTTTCAATTTACAAAAAAAGCAATTTCGGGTCCAATATAGCGGATGAAGGAGGATAATCAAAGAAAAAATTTTAAATGCTTGAATTTCATGTGAAAAAGCAATCTGAACAAAATTCTATTTATCGCAAATTGTAGCTTGGGATCTTAGTTTATTTTACTAATTTTACTTTTAGAAAAAAACGACAGTACGGACCCAATATGGCCGCTGAATCGAGGAAACACAAGAAAAATCACTTTCTTTGTTGCATTTTATAAGTGGAAAACTCTCTTCCTCCTTGTCCTTTTTCTTCAACTTTTATGTTATAAAGTAGAATTAAATTCAGCTTTTTCTCAGGAATAACGACGTGGCCGTAGTAAATTTTGTTCCTTTTAAAGTGCTATATTATTGTGCGTTCTTTTTCCTTTTACGATGCGATACTGGACATAACAATTTTTTCTGGATAACACATTTGCGAGATTTGGGGAAGCACTTACTAAAAATCGATTGAGCTAAAATTTCAATACATTATTTTATAGACTTATAGCCACAACAATCATCTCTGAAACATTCAATTTTTCAATAATACTTTTTTTAAACAATTCTGCAAAAAAGAGGCGATTTTGAATTTCTATCTTCACTTCATAGTAAGAAATTTACACAAATTTTACACAAACGTTTTGTAAAATTCGGATACCCGTATTTCACACAAAACTTGTGTAAACATTCTTTGCTTTATTTACGATCAATATTTTGTAAAATTTCCGAGGCATTTGTTTATTCTATTCTGAAACTTATACAAACTTGCGTAGATTTGTACATTTGCCCAGAATTCTGTTTAAGTTCCAAATAGAAAATACTCAAAAAAATAAACATCAACACTCCATAATGTATTTACCTCGCGCTCGACTTTCCTACATACACTATTTAAAACTAAAGGTAAAAGTATCGACAACAGTAATTTAATGATTGTGAATTCTCTTTTGTTAAAGCTCCTTCGGCATTAACGAAAACATTCTCATCACGTATCACGTGCTTCGCACTCGAGTTTATCCCTGAAATTTTATATCATTCCCATAAATGTATATTATTATAATTCGCAACTTGCATTGGTATTAAAACAGGCGAAATTTCATTGTCCCGCTTAAAAAAATTTGAAAATATTTTTTGCAATTCATTTTGAATTCGCCCTAAATTATTATTAGTTTATCCTACATTTTTTTACATTCTTCTAAATTTACTCAATTCTATTCATTCGATAAAGTTTTTTCAAGTTTTTATTTCATTCATCTAGAAGTCTTTAAAACTCACCCTAAATTTGGAGTCATTTGATCAAATTCTTTTGAAGTTTCTTTAATTTTTCCCTAATTAATTTCAAACTCATTTTTGAATTTATTGAATCATGATTGTACAAAATGTAGAACAGATTTTTTTTGAAAGTGGTTAGTTTAAATAGGTTTCTTTTGGAAATGTTATATATTAAATTTTTTTTAACTAATTGAAAATTGTACATTTCAGTATTTTTTCAAATATTATATTTATTTTATAAGATATTATCTTAAAACTATTCAGCTTCTACGTTTTTAATTTTTTAAAGAATGGATGCGTATCAAATTCCTTGATTCAGAAAGTGCGCTTTTAATACTTTGAATCATAATTTTTGTTTATTTTTCATGTTTTGAATTTGAAAACATAAATGAGAAAAAATCCTTTTTGGAGACTAAAAAAACTGGTAAATTTTGGTATGGTAAAAGTTAAAAAAACGGCCTGTCGTATGAAAAAATGGGTGAAGGGAATTTTGTAGCTGCGTTTTGGAACATGCGCCCATATGAATATTTTAATTTATCTTGTGCCGTTTCTCCAAACAGTCCATTTGATTATTTATAATGTTACTTTTTACGATTAAAACGAAAACCACGCGTTTTATCAAGAAATTATTTCAACAAAAATTTTAGATTTTTTTGGGTTAAACAACCTTTCTCTTATATCTTGTTTCATTTTACCAAAAATGTAATTTTTTTATTTATTTTTTCTTAGCTTGTGTCATGTGTCGAAAAATTTAAGTTTTGTATTTTCACTGTTATTTTTTTATGAATAAGACAAAAATTACGTGTCCTATAAAAAAGTGGTTAATAACAAATTTGTAGATATTTTTTTGGTGCATGATGTTTGTCTGATATTTTTTTTCCTACCTTGCATAGTTTGACAACAAAATACAATTTTTCATTACTTTTTGTTTGATCAAAATTTGAATTATCAATTTTTCGAAAAAATTCAAAAAGTTTTTATGATAATCTTGTAGGGCTTTCGAAAATTAACATTTTACTTTTCAAGTACTATGAACAAGTGTACAAAGAATTTTTGAATCATGACAAAATGTGGTCTCAAAAACTTTCAAATTACGTTCACTTTTAGTATTTTTATCCAAAATGGCTAACCAATGAACTTGGCATTTAGCTTAGGGTACTAAAAGAGTGTATAAAAGGCCGATCTAATAGATTCTTTTGTTCAAAAGTAATCGTGCTCATAGACAGACATAAAGACAGACGCATTCGTAAAAACCTGTTTTTCGAGTTCAAGGGGTCTCAAAACGTGAATGTTTGACAAAAAACTCAAAAATATTCAAAATGTGCCCACTTTTTAAATTTGTATCCAAAATGGCTGTCTAACGAACTTGACCTTTAGTTTAAGACACTATATGAGTGTACTAAAGGCCAATCTAATGGATTAATTTTTTCAAAAGTTATCGCGTTCACAGACATACAGGCATACAAACAGACACACATTCGTAAAAACCTGTTTTTCGGATTCAGGAGATCTCAAAACGTGGACTTTTAACCGAAACTGGGGGGAGGGTCAAATTTTACACAAATCTGATACCTTCTCTGACGAGAATGTAAAAAATGCAAGTGCACAAAAGAAATGGCAACAATATAGCAAGTCACATTTGCGGCGAGTCACATTGAGGAATCTCTCAATCGAAGAAAAATGCGGGGTCTACACAAATTTATCAAAAAGTAGTGGGATGACTTAAATTAATTCTGTGAATAATCACAGCGGTATCTTACCACCACCCGACGCGTGTGAACATTAGACAACAGATGGATGTGAGCTACATTATTTTGTAACTAATCACAGGGGTGTCTTCTAGCACTTTTGCCAATTTTTTGTGGACTTCAAATATTGACGAGATATCGTGGCCGCAATGTGACTTGTCGCAAATCTGATATGCCACTAGTGTGACTAGCAAAAAATGAGACTTGCCAGAATGTGACTTGACGGAAGTTGGCATGACGCAGCCTCCTAATTTATATGAGGCAGAATTCGGCAAGTACTCCCACCTAATTTTTTACATCGGGTTGAAACCCGGCTAATTATACAGGTAGAAGAAGAGCTTTATATTTCACTGAAAACCAACTTAAATTTACTGCTCTTCCAAGTACATATATGGACAACCCGACAGTTCAGTAAACGTTAAAATTATAGGCAACTAAATACGACTGTCATTAATAGTTACCGGTACCATTTCTCAAGTGGTGTCGACCTGCAGATCAGTAGATTTTAGCGATCAATTCGCTATTCTGCACTGTTCCTCGATGAAGCGATTACGAATTATCATGTCACTTTGACGGATAATATAAACAGACCTAACTTATATCAACGATATAGACCATTATAGGCACTATAAATTGCGAAAAAATATTGCTAAACCATAATTAATCGAATAAACACACGGTTAATTCTTACACATATTTTCGTATATACTTATAATTATCGGTATTTGTAGGTTACAACGCTTATGATAAAGTTAAAATTTGGCAAACAACGGAGGCGGGGGGGGGGGCATTCGAACGCATCAAACTAAGCGGGCCAGTCGATTATTACACGAGTATTATTACACAGTAAGTCACTATTTCACGAGTTGGGATCTATGTAACATAATCCCGAAACGCATTTTTAACTGTTAGAGGTGGCGACATTAGTAACAACTTCTATCATCCATTGCCGATTGCGCAATGAATTCATCCGGTGGTCCGCGCGGATAAACTGCGTTATTACAACTTTGAGGGCGAGCTGCGAGCAAGCTATTAGGATAGTTTGCATGTACCAATAACCCTTCCATAGTGTCCACTGTACCACTACTGTAATATCGGTTCATTGGATCTTACATACCTTACAGTATTACTTACAAGGGAATAAAGGTTTATTTTACTAAAGGATTACCATTAAATTCGCCAACTTCATTGTGGCATTTACGAAATGCTACGTGATTTTGACATGTTCATACCTTATTATTAAGAGAAAATATTACTGTTGCACTTAGTTGATCACACAGTAATACAAGAATCTGAGTTTCAGTAGAGAACGTGGGTTGACTTTCAGATGTAACCAAAATGATGATTCGCCAGTTGAAAGTCAACTGATGATTGTAACATGACTTTAAGTAACGCGCTTGGTTGACAGTCAACTGCTTTATTTACACAGAGAAAAATGGAAGGTCTGCGTTTGGCCATATAAATGTGCAGACAGATCATATTGCAGGGTCGACTATAGGACAGCTCTTCAATATGGCTAAAGCGGCTATCTCTAGAAGATAAAAACGAGAGGTCCAAATCGACAATCTCCGAAAGACGACTCGATTGTCTCACACCGTCGTCTCGGTCATTTCAAGCTGGCTGACCCGATAATTGCGAAGGGCCGATTTGTAAATCTCAGATGGTCGATCTGATTTTCTCAGACATTCGACTCCATCAACTGGATGTAGGATCACGAGTGCATTGACCCTGCCCGTGCCATCTGTCTTTGCATGAATCTCAACAGTTGATGTCAGAACTGAAAAATAATGATTTAGTTTGAACTTAATGAGTACAATTCAAGTTTATCCTGAATCGACTAATGCTATAATTAACAGTGATTACTTAAATAATTATAATCTATTTCAAACTTACATTAACTTCAAAAAGATTTTAATTGAATGTCTTAAATCTCACATTACTAATAGAAAATATTAACGTTACAATTACTTAGCTAAAACAGGTACTTACAGAATAAGATATTTCCAATGAATCATCAATAAATACACTTCACTTTACACTGAAATAGTTGGTAAAAACCTTCTTGTTTAACAGATATCACTATGCTGTCTACAATTGCGTTATGCTATTGGAGCCAATTAGCGATACCCTTTAAATTTTCACGTGCTTTAAAATTCACGTCCGTCAACGAGTGCGTGTGAGATGAAACTTATAGGTTAATTTCAGTCAACTGATTGTTGAAATATCAAGTACAGAACGTAAATCTTCAATCCTTTTTATATCTTTTTTTATCACATATGAAATGATTATTCTATTCATAATCAAAATCCGTTATAGATCTGAGTACATATATCAAAATAGGAAACGTTGAGGAAACGACTATACCATGAGCTCAGTGTTGAACGATACTGTCCAGTCAGCGCTATCGATACCATATTGGCTACTCCCAGGTGCTCTCTTGGCACCTCTTCTAAAATCGCCGGAATCAGTCCAAGTGTTTGCGCATCACATTTCGCGCAAGCCTTTCTGCCAGCACAAATTGAATTTGAGAGCGCGCGAATGAAAATCATCCTAAACTCAACATACCTGTCAGTTGATCATCATATTACTCGTATATCAGATAGGAGACACTGCACTTAAGTTCCATTTCTGGTTGAAATTAAGTGACGTACTTAATCTAATGCAAAAATTAAATTCATCCAGATTTAAAATTCATCATCTTGCATTATTGTGCAGTGGCCAACAACGTGCATAGTTGTACTCCTTGCAAATTGAGATGAACACAGATGGGAGACTCCCATATGTGCACGTGGAATTGCAATTTTACAATCTGACGGTATTATTTAAGAAGTGCACAGTTAGAAGTCTTCCATCTGTACACGTAAATCGGGGTCTAAAATTATGTGCCAGTCGTCATACTTAGTGAAGTTCTTATTTTAATGTGTGTAGTTCTGGATTGAAAAATGTGTGGTATGAAATTTCTTATTTTTAAAACTATTTGCTTTAAGTTACAAAAAAAAAAGTTTTCCCCTGTATCTAGGGATCCAATTTAAAAATTTTCAACAATTATGAGTATGTGTTACAGCTTTTAACTGGTGTGACTTTTCTGTTAAGGCGATAATGCAGGATCCAATGAAAAGACGTGTCTTTCGCTCGTGAGAAGTGTAAATCAGACAAATTTGGAATTTTTTATCATCTTTGCATACAATTTTATTGACACGCGATAACGAGTGAACTTTAAACTCAAATTAGGACAAGTAATGTTTTTAAAAGAAAATTATAAAAAATGAGCGAAACAAAATATTAAACATGGACTGTAACTTAATAAAAAGATTAACTCCAAAGTTGGAAATAATTATTCAAGAGGAAATGAAAGATTTGGTTAGAAGATAAGTTTTGACTAACAGTAGGTAACGTGGATTTTTATTGACGTTCAAACCTTAAATCTCTGCCGACTTGGTAGTTCAACTTTCTATTAAGCTACAGTCCATTTTTCATATTTTGTTCCACTCTTTTTTTTATAATTTTCTTTGAAAAACTTTACTTTGCTTCATTCGTGTTCGATTTTCTCGGGCACTTATGTAAATTCGCTAGCACCTCCTAGTGAGCGGTAAACTCTTCCATAGTACCATTTTTGGTGTTGGCTAAAACTGAAAAGTCGAAAACTTTAGAAAAGCCTAAACAACCAGAAAGGTTTCGTGGTGTATTTCCAGAGGTACTGTCGTACTAACTAAAAAGATACATTAAGTCCAATCTGACTCGAACTGAGAAAATCGAGAAAAACTTTTTGCCCAAAGAACTTATATCGCGAACGATCAGTGATACATAAGCAACAAACGAATGTTAAGGAGTTTGCAGAGCAAGACTGTTTTCGACAAACTCAAAATAACCCAATAGAATGATTTAAAATTAAATAAATAATATAATTTTGATTTATCTTGAAAACGGTGAAATAAGCGCGAGAACTAAACAAATTTTCACTGTTTGATATAGATCCTCGACCACCCACAACTAACAGAGTAAAGTAGAGATATGCAAAAGGGACAACATTTTTAGGATATTCCATTCCGGAATGGTAATCGGGCACCCCAAATTAGTATAGCAGAAAGAGTTTCAAAATAAAAATTTTGAGTGACCTTGAAAACGGCGAGTTAAGCGAAAACTGATAAGAAACTTAACACATATTCAGATCTCCGGATAACGTCGAAATATAAGCAAAAAACGTAAAATTTGAGAGATTTTCTAGAAATGGATACATTCATTCGGATTGGAAATAATTGAATTGCCAGCTTGGATTAATTCGGATTCAAGTTAATGTTTGTGCGAGAATTGAGAAGGATTGTAAAGATATTTTGGATGAGCCTCGGATTTATCGGATTACCCACATAGCACACTTCCCGAAAAAACCAGTTCTGTCCCGGTTTGGACCTATACTTTTTCCGAAAAAAACTGGGACAGACCTGGTTTTTTCGAGAAGTATCCTAATTGTATTAGGCGCACGGTTTGAAAATGATTAAAAGGTGTGTTAAGATTCAAGTCTATATAAACCCCCGGATTTGAAAGGAATGAAAGTTAGGTTTGGATTGGTTTCCAAATAACTTGGATAGAGTGAAAGTTTTTTTTCCGATTGGATTGTGATTCATTCGGTTTGCTTTCGGATTCACACGGATTAAAAAATGGATTCTGGATGCGTTCCTGTTGAAGTTGGTGCTGATACATGAATGAAGGATTGTTAAGTGAGCCTCGGATTCATTCGGATTCAATTTCGGGTTGAGACATGTAATGAGATTAAAATTTAATTTAAGGTTGAAAGACAGATTAAAACGGGTTTAAGAGGGTTAAAAAATTGCTTTAGGTTGTTTTGAATTAATTTAAATTAGTCCAAACTGCAAAAAAAATTCACAAATGCTTACTTAATATCTGAAATGACAAAAACACGCGCACTCGAGCGCGCGATCGGCCTCCTAAAAATTCAATAAACCGAGTTTTTATTGGAAATAAGGAATAAATAATCATTAAATAACATAATTATACGAAATGCTATTAAAAAATGGAATAAAAAAGAAATTTTTAAATAAAAAAATCAGGTCGCGTCGCAGGAAAATTTTCATCGCGCGCTGCGCGCGCGACTCGCAAGTTTCAGTGCACCTAGGGCACGAGAGTGTTGGTTCCTGCGCTTTGTGCTCGATAATATATGTAGCTCGCGCTTCGCACTCGATAATGTATTCACCTCGTGCTTCGCGCTCAATAATGTATTTACTTCGCGCTACGCCCTCGATCTTTGTACATAGACTTTTAAAACTAAAGGTGCAAGCATCGAAAACAGTAATTTGGTGATTGTGAATTCTCTTTTGTTAAAGTTCCTTCGGCTTCCTTCGCATTCTTGAAAAAAAATTTTGTTAGTAAACGTTTTATTACAATTTTTGTCGTTTTTCCATAAACTGAATTTGTTCATTTCCAATGTTTTTTTATGATTTAAACTTTACACATACAGTCTACCGAAAAGCCTTACTGTTTTTTAACTTCTAAATTTTTTATATATACATACACATATTAGGTTGGCCCAAAAAATCACATTTCAGAGAATTTAACGGGATTGTTGGACAAATCGTTCTCACAGGCAAATAAATGTATGCCTATTTTTTTTTATTTTCAAAACAAAATATTTTTAGAACTCGCTCTGAGGCTTCAAAGTTTCCTGATTTGAAGTAAAGAAGTCCTTACACCAGCTACAGGTTTAACCAAGAGAGCAGCTATAGATTTATTAACATATTATTACTCTGCCATTCATCTCATTGTTAGTGACCGCAGCTTGGAATCGCAGCAAATACGGTGTACAACGAGCGGACCGACCGAGGGTCAACTATTTTGCAGCCGTCCACCTGCAGTCCCTTCAGCCGTTGTTCAACTTAAAGGCGTCATTTTTCATAAGCTTTTCTTACTCTTTACTCAATGTAAATTATACTTTTAATCATTTTTTTTTTTTAGAAATCTATTCTCAATACACTGAAAGAAATGAATTGCTGATACAGTTATATTGCGGGTTAGATCAGCAATCTGTATGACTGGAATAGACATATCGATGGCTGATCTAACGCGCAATAAGACTGTACCAGCAATTCATTTCTTTCAGTTTAGTCTAAAGAATGTCTCTTCAAAATGTCAAGTTACACAATTATATCTTAGGGCACAATGAGCCTCCAAATATTGCCATTTTATTCCATTTTTGATATGACTAAAACTTTTGCATAATATTTCTGAGATATAAAAATGCGATAAATGCAATATTAATTGATAAGTGAACAAGTATTTTAAATATCAAATAAATTGACTTTTAATTTCCTGTCCAAAATCGAAGAAATAAAAATTGGAAACATTTTACATGTTAAACTCCATAAGACATAAAAATGGCCAATGCGAGTTCTAAAAATATTTTGTTTAAAAAATAAAAAAATAGGCATACATTTATTAGCCTACGAGAACGTATGCTGTCAAAATTTGAAATTTTGATTTATCAAGAAAATTCAAAAAGTTGTTATGATAATCTTCTAGAGCATTTCGAAATTAAACTTTTTCTTCTCTTGACATTTTTTTATATCGTCCGTTTTTTGGCTTAAAATGCCTGACTAATGAACTTGACCTTTAGTTTAGGATACTAAAAGTGTGTACCAGAGGCCAATCTAATAGATTAATTTTTTCAAAAGTTGACGAGTTCACAGACAGATGTGCATGCAGACAGATATACAGGCAGACACATTCGCAAAAACCTGTTTTTCGGATTCAGAGGGTCTACCAGGGAGCTGCCGATGCTTCGAAATTCTTTTACACCAGCACGATGACTATCCGTTCGCAATTTAAAACATTCATTTTTCTCGGAAATTGTCAAAAATTTCGATTTCTTGTTTTTTCTCAGAAAACCTCTGGAACGTACCTAACATTGAGAGCATCAATTTAAAAAAAAATACTTACCTAAAGATCCCCTGGTTAAATCATTTAATTTTATTTATAAATATTAGTATTGATATGTTTTTATATGCATTTCTAATTGTATACAATTTATTGATTAAATTGCAGAACAGGGTCGTCACCTTTGTTTTGGCTGGAAAAAAATTTTGTTTGGCAACAAACTATTAGCATCTTTAATTGGACGATAAATGAAGCGATTTGACGAGGCTAAAGTTTAAAGTTATTGTTAATTTTGTTACTACGATGTCTCAATTATGGGTCTGTCACGATATCAGAACGATCACGAATAATGAATAATAATAAGCAATAATTAATTATAGAAATTTTATGTCTTAGTTTATCCTTTAAAATTTAAATAAGAACTATTTAGAATTTTATAACTTAAATAGTCAATTAATGGCGCGAGAATAATGGATAACGATTACTGATTTTTAAATATTAGATTTCTTTTACTTAAATACTGAGATATTTTCCATTCCTATCTAGTGCATATGTAGGATCAGTATGCCGGATAGCCACCGTCCGTTTTTAACGCCAGCTAACCGCTAGATCCTAGCTGCACCTATCCAAGATGGTTCGGCTCAAAATACTACTAGGATGCAGAGCGTAACCATCTAGCTGTAGCATAAATTTTACAAGTCTACATTTTGATGTTTCTAGTGCAGGGGTCTCCACAATGCACAGGTGCAGCGTGACCCAGGATCACTCGATCTTTTTGAAGATCTACCAATTTTTTTTCGACGGTGAACTAAGATAAAATGTATGCCCCCACACGAAAAAAATCTCAGTTTGAAGGACTCGGTTCTGAAAGTTGAACCTGGAGGACCTTTTTTCTGGTATAACTTAACGGAACTTGTAACAAGAGGGATTTGGTTTAAAGTATTTAAAATTGTAAACTAACTAATTGCGGATAGTTGTTTACATATAAATTTTTGCAACATTAATAATGCAAATCTTGTATTAAATTTTATCATTAAAAATTCAAAGCTAATTCAACTGTTCAAGATGGAATTATTAAAAAAATTCAACTTTCAAATAAAAATAAATTCCAATCAGGGGCGATTCAAGTTATAAAAATTACAATGGTAAACTTCTCAATTTCTTTATAAAAAAATAAATAATCCCAAATAAATTGAAAGCATTCAAAATTTAAAATTTGGTTTTTTAATTGAAGAATCTCTAAATATAATTATTTCAGATTAAAATTTTGAAAATAAAAAAAATTCAAAATGTTAAAAATAGAAATATTTGCAAATTAGAATTATGAAAATTTTATCATTAAAAATTCAAAACTAATATTATTGCGCCCAAAATTAAATTATTCGAAAATTTTAACTTATCAATGAAAATAATTTTCAGTTCAAAGTGATTCAAGTTTTAAAATTGTTAACTGTAAACTAAATTGAATGTTTTAGAGTCAAAGCTGCTGAAATTATAGAATTTTAAATTTTTATTACGATCACAAAACATTTAATTGATGCGATAATTTTGTCTGAAATAAATAATAAAGTAATTCTCCCTCATTTTTACCGTTTAAAATGTCAAAAAATGTATCATAAATAAAAACTTAAAATGTATATGTTTAAAAAAACTGTTAATACAAAATAATTTTTAATGTAAAGTATTGAAGTTTCAAAAATGCGTACTCCAGATCGTTAAAACCTAAAAGAATGTAAACTTTATTTAAAAATTTAAAAATATTGAGTCGTTAACAATTTGATTAAAACTGTTTTTACACTCAACCCCTTCAAAATGTTAATTATATAGTATCTACTTTTGAAGACAAATTTGAAAATGTAGAGTTGAACATGAAACTTTAAATTATAACCATTCAAAATTAAAGAAAAGATTCATTTTCTGAGGTATTAAATGTACATCAAAATTCAATGATAATGTTGATTAATCTTGCTTTGTTTAACTGTTTTGTAGAAAATTCATATTTTTGACTAAAAAAAATCAACAATTGGGTACGAAATGTACCTATTTGGTTGAAAATTTATCAATCCAGTTAACTTGTTTGTTAGAAAATCAATTTTTCAACTAAAAATCAAGTATTTTCGCGAAACTTCATCTTTGTTGGTTAAATCAAACTGTTTTTTTATTTTCAATTACAATATTTTATTGTTAAAATATCAAATATCACACTTTACGTGGAATATTCATCTTTGTGAGTTGAAAATTCAACGGGGAATTAATATACTGATATCTTATTTCAGATAAGTTAGTGTTTTATTCAAGAGAGCATATCGCCCTCGCCGGAGACCGTTCCTAACCTCCAAATCTCAATAAACTGCCATCGCATTTTACATCAGCCTTGAAATTTGATAACGTAAATTCAAACGAGTGCCATAGTTCACAGGAATATAACTTAATGTTAATGTTCATACTCGTAGAAAATAATAAGTTATAACCAAAAATACTAACTTGAAACTAAAAATACTGTATTGATATAATTTCACTCAGAAGCAGAAAAGCACCATTCAACTGCTTGCACTTCACTTTCGCCACCAAATCAGCTTCATAAAATGAATAACCTTCTAAACTTTTATATGATTTTACATGTTTTTTAGTGTAAAAACTGTGAGATTTAATCAAATATGACACTACATCCACTATAACGACCGAGGGCATTTTGATTTAAAAAAGGCATTTGTTGTTTTCACTTACCCATTTTTTTCGCTATAGTAACAGTAACCACTGTAGGTTAGAGGACACTCTAAAAACTTCAAGATCGACATAAAGCCTTCGATATTTTTAATATGGTTAAGAATAGAGCAAGAAAATAACTTTTCTTTAGAATTTCAATTCAATCGCTAGGTAGGTCCCAGATTTCCAGGAATTTTCTCAAAACGAACACTTCTATTTCTCTTAGAGATGTCTGAAGTTACGCAAAAATAAAACTGGCGACGGTCTGGAATTGGTGGAAAACCAACCCTTTACTAGCTCGCCCAATGTAACTTTCAAATTCCCAAGGCTTCGCTTTACATAAGTTCTTACACATTTCGCGAAAAAACACGCTGACACATTCAACGATTCAACCACCATTTTGAATGCCTAAAACTAAGTGGCACTGCAACGCCCCGAAACTGAAGCAGATGCACGAAGAACTATTATTTGTTTGAATCAAATAAATACGTTCTTTAATTTAAGTATAAGGCGTTTAAACAAAATTATTCTTTAGCTTGATGAAGTCATTTATTTAAATCAAACAAATCGTATCAAACAAATAATTTATTTTATTAAATGAGTTTCAATATTTTCCATATATTGAAATTAAACAAATGTTTTATGAATTGAAATAAAGAAGGTCTGTTAAGAAAAAAAAAACGTTTTCAAACAAATCTTTTTTCTTGAATCAAAAACATCTTTGTCTCTGTGCACTGAACTGATATTTTCACTCAAATCTATATCTCTAAGAGCATACGGATCAAAGTTTTCGATTTTTTTGCAATTTTGTGATATATTGGGTCTTGACATCTCCCGAGAATATGGCCAAAGATTCACTCTGCATTTCTACCAAAACAAAATCAATTTTTAAAACCTCCGGCAACACATGCAAACTATAGGGGTATACAGGCACTGTCATTCCCTCGATGACCGCCCGGAGCGCTTGACGTCACAAGTAAAAATACTCATAGTCATTTGGTGTTTGTCGTAATAAGAAACCAAAATATTAGTTACAAGTACAATAATTTCAATATATTTACCATTGCCAGGAAAATGATTAAACCTTCTCTATTTAAACAAAAATCAAATGTAACTAATGCTTTCAGCGCATTAGTTGCTGGTAGGGCTGCACAAACACCGCGGGCTCCACTTGGAGGAAATGCCAATTAAAAATGAAATCGGCTCCCAGCGCGCGCGTGTGTGTGTGTGCGTGTGAGAGGTTTCTATATGGTAATATGAAAATTATGTGTAATTTTTCTAAACTATGGCGCACCACTCCAACCTTTCGGGGAAAAAATATGTTAATCTGGGGAATGTGTACATTGTTTATGAAAAAAATGGTTGTCACAGGTCAAAAACATCACCTTATTAACAATTTTTAAAAAATTCAAACTTTTTTTCACTTGTTATTTTGCCCACATTGTTCCATTGATTTCTTCGGTAAATTTTTTTATCAGTCTTCATAACATAGATTTTGCTCATAAAAATCGGTCAAGCGGTTTTCTCAAAAATGGCGTTTTTTACTTGCCTTTCCCCCTCCATAACTTGAAAAAAAATTAAATTTGAAGGTTGAAATTCTTTGTAGTGTTTTGCTACCTTTGGATGAACATTTGACATAAATTTCATCCTGATATAACGGGGGCCGATTGGCCATGCATACCCGGCTAGACCCATTTGCTAAATAAACTTTTATCTTTTAATTTTTATCAAGCCTTGTGACGTTTTTTCAGAAATTATATATTTTTAATGTTTTTATTTTTACGATTAAAATAAAAACTACGAATCCTTTTAAACAATACTTAATAACAAATTTGTAATTCTTTTTTCGGGTGAGCAAGTTTTGGTCATTCATTTTTCCGTACACTGTTAGAAAAATCTGATTGAAATTTAACATACATTTAAATAAAGTCATTTACATATACCGTATCTTAAATTTAATATACCATCATCTTGTAGAATTAATATACATGTATATTAAAGTGGGTAAAACAGAGTGTGTGAAAGTTTAAAAATGTTTGAATGAACCCAAATCTTGTCAAATATTTAAAACTAAAGTCATGACCTAAAATGTAGACTAAATTCCTACTTACAATCAAATTGCAACGAAAGGGTGGAATTTTCTTCAAAATTCGCTGTGAATGTCAGAATTTTAACGTGAGTACCATTATTTTTAGGTTAGGTGTCTTAATCATTCGATTAATTGATCTTTCCTACTTAAAATGCAGTATAATCTATATCCAACTAGAGAGAAATATTATGCATTATTATTTAGAATTGAAAATTACTCCCAAAATTATTTTTAAGTTGTGTAAAGTTAAATTACCCGACTTTTCTCAGAATTGATCAATGTACATGTATATGAAATTTAATATACGAACGTATATTAAAATTGCAAACATTTTTAACAGTGTAGCTTGAGTCGTATTCCTAAAGATTCATTTTTTTTTAATGTTGTTTTTTACGATTAAACCAAAAGTACGCGCCCTAGCGAAAAGAGTTTAATAACAAATTTGTAGATCTATTTTGGGCGAACAACTTTTGTCTTTTAATTTTTTTCTTTCTTTGTGTCGTTTTTCAAAAAAAAAATTATTTTATTTTATTTTTTAAGAATAAAAAAAACATTAGGCATCCTATCACAAAATGATTAATAAGACATTTGTAATTTGTTTTGGGTGAACTTCTGTCTATTTATTTTTTCGCAGCTGAAGTCGTTTTCCCAAAAAATTAATTTTTTTAATTGTATGGTTACCAGAGAGAAATAGCTATGAAGCGTTAAAGTTTCCTGATATAAGGTAGCAAAGTCCTAGCACATGAGAGGCCCGACCGAGGGTAAACTTTTTTTGCAGCCGTCCACCTGCAGTCCCTTCATCCGGTGTTCAAACTTAAATGTGTCATTTTTCATAAACACTTATTACTCTTTTTTCAATTAAATTAAATTTTATCCATTTTTTTCCCTAGAAATCTGTTCTCAATAGTTTCAAAAATATCTCTTTAAAATATCAAGTTATACAAATATATCCCAGGCTCACAATGAACCTCCAAATATTTCCTATTTATGCGATTTTTAATGCACCTTAAACTTTTATCAAACATTTCTGAGATATAAAAATGCGATAAATGCAATGGTCACAAATAAGTGATCAAGCATTTAAAAGTTCAAATAAATTGAGTTATAATTTCCTGACTAAAATCGAAAAAGTAAAAATTGGAAAAATTTTACATGCTAAACTCCATAAGACATAAAAATGGCTAGAGCAACGGCTAAAAATATTTTTTTCACAAATAAAAAAACATGGGTACATTTATTTGCCTAAGAGAAAGATTCGGTCAACGTGCCCGTTGAAGTTTCTCAAATGTCATTTCACACACACACGCGCGCGCATATATATATATATATATATATATATTATACACACGTTTATATTTATACATATATATTTATGTAGATATACCTCCCCGCGGTAAAGACGTGCTTAACCCTGCTTGTGATCTAATATACTATTAATTATGACTTAAAATTATACAGTTTTATTCAATTACAATTGCATATTTAATAATTAAACAATAATTTAAAAATACAATTATTCTGAGAATACGATGACCAAATCTTTTAGAACAGACGAATAAAAGAGAGATAAAACACTATACAGTAGCTGTAAAAGCGTAACTCATAAAGACATAGCATCCACGTGAACGCAACCAACACAATAAGCGGGATTAAAGTTATAAAGAAACTTGGTTGACCATAACATACAGTATACCCCCCCCCCCCTCCGAGAATGCTCCATGTGGAAGGGAGAGAAGTCATCACAGCTTTTTCTAAACCTTAGGACGAAGAACATCAACGAATCTTGAAACTGGTGAAGTTTTTTCAGTAACTCATATAAAGCCAGAACTTTAAAAACAACATTACAGTTTACAACCATATAGTCCTTCACATTTATATCAACGAAAACCTTAATTATTTATATTTCATTGCCCTTTACCAAAAAATTATTATGTTAAACACAATCTTAGAAATTATGGTGTAAAGATCGCGAGTGATAATACGTAAAAGTTTTCTCGGTGCATAAGGCAACGGGAAGGCGATATCTTTCGCGGCCAGTTTGCCTTCTTACATGGCGGCGACATCCGACCGGGCCTATAATACAGTAAAAACAAAGTTTGAATCTAATACTAATTTCTGGATACCATATGCCTGCAACAAAAATTAGTCTTGGTAGTGTGACTGGTACAATTTCACAAGGCATCGTTTCCCTCGCCCTTAGGATATGAAACGTCACCTACAGCCAATTATTTTTACAGTTTTGCACCTTAACTACGAGCGTAATGAAACACCATCTTGAAATTATCTGCAACAAAATTGAGTTCACAGTTTGTACTGTTAACTAATTATCAAATCGTATAACCAGATCTTTCTTATTCCTTTGATTTCATTCGAGCTAAAAAAATATATTATCCGAAAATTTATATTCAGAAAACAAGCACTCATTCCCGGGTGGAAATTTAAGTCGGGGGCTGGCCAGTCTACGGCTGGAGAGCCCAGCTTTAAGTCGGGCTGTGGGCGGGGTTTCTGGTCGGAATCCGACCAGCATCATCACGCTGCGCTGGCAAGCGTCCGGCCATGGAGCATGGCTTGGAGCTGGCCGGGGAGCCCGACCGTGGCCCGGACAAGATCAATTGGTGCTTCACTAGATTTAAATGATTCGGGTTTCAATTGTATGAAGAGTATCAGTAACTGAATTAGGGAATCAATTTGATTATTTTTTACTGTAGAATTGGAGCATATTAATATATGAAATTCCACAAGCCCAGCACACAGACAACATTAACTATTTTCATGTAGTCATTGAGAAACAAAAAAGATTTAAAAAATAAATATTAAACGATTGCGAGTATTTTGACATTAAATATTAATAGTCCTGTTTAGAGTAAATACATATATTACATTTTTAAACATTATATTACAAATAAAATTTCTAACGCTACGGGGTATCGAACTTATATATCTATACCTAAATCTAACGCCTAGAAGTCGGGAGTGCTAACCACTGCGCTAAACCGACAAGTAGAAACTCGTTGAAAAAGCCATCCTCATAAGCTACAGTTCAGAAAAGTTAAAGTACCAAATTTTAAGTTCTATTTTTCTAATTATTCATTAGTATGCGGCGTTATGTGAATATAAAATGCACGAACTTTTAACAAGAATAGCAATAAAATACTTTTTTAAATAAATAATTTTAATCGATTACAATTTTTCGTCGCGTACTATTTTTTTTTTTTCGTTTTAGACTATTTTACGACTTTTTACAATTACAGGAAATGTGATTTTTTATGAAGATTTAAAATTTTTAACGAAGGATCTAAGAAATTTAATCGCGAATGTTGAAAGTTTCTTAATAATAAGATTTTCTTAACTTTCGTGTAAGGTTTGGTTTTTAGATGTTTTATACTATTTTACAACGTTTAAGATTGACATAAAACGTAAATTTTTTCTGAACACTTGCAATTTTTAATAAAGATGAGACTTCGAATTTTTTTCTTAAAAAAAAAAAAACAGTTCAAATTTCAAAAGTGTCATCGAATTCTTGTCACAAAATGCAATGTTTGTAAGTTTGAACTCATGAAACCTTAAAATTTGTGGTGTCAAAAAATATTCACCCAATATACTTTCACGCGTGGAACATCCATGCCGGTATATGCATCCATGTTTTAATGAAATCAGATAAAGTAATTAAGTTATAAATAAAGTTTAAGAATTTTATTATTGCCAATCAGCGCCCGGCCAGCTGCCGCCTGAGCCTTCAATCACAAGATTTGTCCGATCAGAGCCCAGGCAGCCCCCGACTGGGGTTTTGCATTAATTTTGCCTAGATAGCATCCGGCCAGCGCACGGCTAGGCTCTTAAAAAACAAACATAGCCCAGTCAGTCCCCGACCAGAAACCTTGTTGTACCAGGGCGCTAACCCGGGCTATTTCCACACGGGTTAAATTGAATTTTATTTGTGCCCTGATCAGGTACATGCGAAATCTGCAAAATATATATTCTTCGCATACTCAGAAATAGTATTTTATGCAAAAGAGGCAATGTAGTCTTTTTACGCTCGACCGTAAAATACGCATTCAAGGAAATAAGGAATGCGCATGCGCATACGTGAACAAAGGGCACTTTCGCTTCCTAGGCCGGTGAAGTACCTCAGCACCAACAAAAACTTATTTTGCTTCTCCAAAACACACACACGAGCTAACATGAAAAAGCGAGGAAGTCATACTGATATTACAGAAAGATTATTTTTTCTCAATTAATCTGATTATATCGGCCGAGGTCAAAGAAAGACTAGCTGTAACTCAACCGGAGTTTAATTAGTTGCATATGAGCAGGAATATTTCCAGGAATAGACATCAGATATCACCACTAAGTTTCTGTGTGTAAATTCCAAAAACGATATATGGTCCGTTCTGAATTGTGATCTGCATTTGTTGTGCAAGGTTTAAGATGAATATGAATTGTCCAAATTAAATTAAGAGACAATCGCAACTTCTTTAAAACAAACAGAATCAACCTTTAAGACTAAAAATAATAGCCGGAGTCATCTTTATAAAGACGTCTCGGTAACTGCAATGTACTAGAATTCACATAAATGTACTAGAATTCACATAAATGTAAATTCTGAAACTTTGTACTCGAACAAAATCCGAAAACATCCAAATCTATATTTTTGAGAATTTTTGAGCTGCTAACAATATTACATCACACATTACGATCGTATTAAATATCAGGATTTATTACTGCAGTTGTGGAATAGAATAAAATCGAATCCCTGAGGCTTAT
>NC_046660.1:124621672-124624849 GCF_010883055.1 Belonocnema kinseyi | reverse complement strand
TGTGTATTTCTAATTCCAACCCCATCCAGACGTGTATAATGTCGTGCTATATGATCACATAAAATCTCCGTCGAAATATGCCTACACTTACGACACTGTAAATGCCTCATAAATGATAAAAAATACTCGATACTTTCAAGTTTTTCTATATTTTTCTCAATAGCAATAACAGTGTTCATTTTACACTATTGAATTTTACAGCTATTGAATAACGAAATTCAACTTCAACTTCAACTTGGTCTTACTAAATTTTCAAACGTCAAAATAGACATTTTTAGCAATAATAAAAATCGTTATCTTGGGCCTTTTAACATACTAAATATATCATGCCTTATTGCATATAAATCTCGTTTGATATCAATTTCCAATGTCTTATGGAATATGTATGCCAAATTTGAACACTTCTATATTTGTTCTGTTCAGTGCAGGCCAACGCGACGACCGGGGCGAAACCAAGTCTTGTACAGTGGCTACGATCGACCCTGACATTCACGAGAACTTCCCCCTTCTTTAAATCGTTCCAACATGGAGAATAGACATAAGGAGACCAAAGCCATCATACATTGACTTCACTAAAAACGAGAAATTTTCTGTCGGATGTACGCTCGGGTGGCTCAAATGTATACCTCTACAAATTCGGCTTTAGACTTTTGGAGATCAATCCCCCCAATTTGTTCCTTTTCCGGTAAAAGAAATTCCATATTTTTGATTTACAAATTGGTCAATATTTACTTTTGAAATTAAAACTAAGTTTTAAATGGGAAAAGCATGTTTTAAGTAAAAATGGGAAAAGAAGCACCTGTTTTCAACTTTTTGTAATTTAAAATTTAGTCACTTTAAGTATTGTGCCAGGAAAATGCGTCAAAAATGCAAAATAGCAGTTTTATGTAAAATTCATGCTAAAGGCGGATTTTTTTTTTTAACTTTTTCAACATGGATTATTATTATTCAATAGGTGGTAAGTTTCCAAGTCTTTTATAAAAATTTTAAATTATTGAAACAATTTCTATTTGTTTAAACAATGTTCGTTTCGCCTTTAAATCGTGAAGTTATTATTTTTCGGGATAAATGAGACAGTTGATGAATTTCAAGAATAATATTTCTAACTTAACACATTTGGTAATTATTGAAAAAATTTTAATTTTTTAAACAAGTTTTCGCATAATCCGAATATTGAGAAAATTTACCAAATGCAACACAAAAATGTATGGAAAGTACTTTCCGGTGCCTGAAATTTGTGAGAGAAGGCGAATACTTCACGAAATACACGGAAAGAATATTGGTGAAGTACTTTGTGATTCTTTTGTCTGGAAAAAGTTTATCGAGCACGCTACTACGTACAAAATCCAAATTCCGCATGTGCTGTACGTAAAGTCTTTAGTTGTAAAAGGGTAGAGTCAAGCAAAGATGTCCAAGGGAAGAAATGCGCAAGCGACGTCGGTTAAATTCGGCAACGTGCCGTTTGCGGATTTCTCTTGTATCGAAGGTCGAACGCTCCATAACTTTACAGCGAAATACTCCGTAAGCGACATAGCGTACTTTTTATGTCGTATTTGATCTGAGGATAATCCGCAAATACATTTTTTCATAGAAATTATTTAAATAATCCATTTTTTCTTGCAAAATCAGAAAGAGCGGCAGAACCACTATTTAGAGTTCAATGTTTTTTTTTCTCTTCACGTCAAAGTTGCAATTCTTATTTAATTATAATTCTGTAGCGCTTATATTACTCCTTAAGCCATACAGCATTAGGATTAAATAATACTTGCAACTTTGACCTAAAGTGTAAGAGAAAAACAATAAACCCTAAAAACTATTGTAAATAAAGAATGAAAATTGGGAAATATCTATTTCAAGAGTTCACCTCGAGTTCTTTTTCAAAACTAGTTAAAATTAACAATAAAATAGACTTGCAATTCACGTTTAATTTAAAAACAAATATAATGAAAATTCGCTTTTCGTCTTAAATCTTAAGATAAATTTCATAAAAATAGTTATGCCGGAAGGGAAATTTTTAATAAATTCATTAAAATAATTAAATTTGGTTACAACATATCACTTTAGTTTATTTTTTTAAACTTGAAAATATATTAAGATATAATTTTTTTATAATCAAAGACGTTGTTTTGGATTATATTAAAAATGCCCGTTATTCACAGTTAATATTAAAAATAAAATAATATTTTTAAAAAGAGAAAAACCTAATAAACAAAAACATATACTTATACACGTCATATGTTATACTTACCGTTGCCACAACACTTCCATCAAGTCCCCTATTTGCCATTCTTTAACAATATTTTGATCATTTTGCGCTTTGAAAAATTGAATTTTTTTAAGCTTTGTCCTGCTTCCGATTACTTTTAAATCTCGGTTTACAATAAAAACAAATGCACTTCAATATTTTTTGTTCAACATTTCAACACTGCGGATATTTTGGAGCAACTGTAGATAGGTGCAGATTTTTACATCTAAAAGCAGTTTTTTTCACTTTTCTTTCGCTTAGAAGATGGACTTCTTTGTGCATGTTTCCGATTTCTTTCCGAAAAGTGTTGCAATGTCCCATTATCTTATTCCGATGGTTTCCGAATATTCACCTGTGTCCCACTGTTTATGTTCGTTCCCAATGTTTCTGATTTCTTTCCGAATAAATGTAGTTTCAATTTCAACTATAAGTTGTTGTATTTTTAATTTAAAAAAAAAAACAAAGATGAAACAGATTAATTTTTTATGAAACAGTTGTGAGTTTTAACCAAAAATATTAAAATTTCACCTAAATATATGCATTCCCTACCGAAAAGAATCTTTGAGTATATACTAAATATTCTTTAGGTCAAAGAAGCTCAGAGAAATTCTCCGCAGGCACTCAGGTAGATATTTTTAAAGATCCAGGAAGCTCGGTCAAATGGTCTGAAGGCTTTAAAATATCCTTTCCGAAATTGAAATAAGAATACGATCATAAATAACAAGCAGAGAGGCTATCTCAATAAAGTAGCCGACACTCAAGGGTCCTTTATTAAGCTTTCGGATTAAAATTTAGAAGTAGATTTTTTTTTAATTTCATAGTTAACAGCTTAAAACATAATAATTCGGAATCTACGGGTTTCGATGACTTCAGATATCTAACTTTTTTTTAATGCTTAAAATTGGAATTAATAGAACGTTTCTCGTAAATGG
>NC_046660.1:124608291-124621572 GCF_010883055.1 Belonocnema kinseyi | reverse complement strand
CCGGTACGTGACGAATACAAAAGGAACATTATATTACCGTCGCACCACTCTTAAAAGGACAACTAAAAGGATCTTGAAAAGGACCCAAATCTCTCAAACTATATAGGAGACTATTTTGTTTCAAATCGACTTTGTTTATAGACTCAAATGGGCCAGGCTATTTCGCTAAAGAGAACCCAGATTTCTTTCGGTAGGGTTTTGACGACAACGAATTTTCAACAACACAGTTGAATTTTTAACCAAAAACAATGACTTTATAACAAAATTGCTGAATTTTCAACAAATTATTCAAATTATATAAATTTTCGAATTACTTCCTGTATGTCCCACTGTTTATTCATTCTCTATTGTAAATAAACTTCGGATACAGATTTTTCCAAAAACCTAGAATTAGGAAAATTTCATAACTATTTTATTATTTTTCATATATATTTATGTTATTTTTATTATTTTTGTATTGTAAAAAAATGTTCAAGTTGGTGATTAAAAATAATTTACTTTAAGTTGGACTTGCAGAATCATTATTTGGCTCCATTTCAATATTAAGATCAATGTCTCTTGCTTCGCCATTTCGTTTCATCGATTTCGTTCATATCGACTATGGTAGAGATTCGATTGCACTGAACTCGATGTTGAACCAAAGATCGTTTCAAACAAAGCAATTAAACGTGGTTATATTTTTTTGTAAAATCTACAAGCATCATTATCATTGTCAGAGGTTGACACCTTCACGAAATTTTTTCAAACATATAATGAGATTTAATTCTTTTGGTTCAGTTGAGTGTGAGTGCAATCGAATGCTTACTACCGATTGGGATTATCAATCGCACCACTCAAAGCGAGTGAGGGAGTAAGCGACAATCTTGGATCAAAATTACGCTGGGGACAAGCAGAGACGAGATGCTGTCAAAACTTTTCCAAAGATTCTTGATTAAAATCGCAACAAATTTCGGATATTCCTAATGACCCATAGTGCTGTCAGTAAATAAGGTCATTTATTGTGAATGTGGAAATCGATCAAAGTGACGCTTCTTTTGGCTTTTCATCATTCATTGAAGCTCAGTGCAATTTATATCTCATAGTGTAACTATTATTTTTACCATACAAAGAAGAAATTTGATCAAGAACTTATTTTAGTGATTACAAATGGAATAGTAGAAATTTGGAATATTTAGATGTGATCATGTACAGAAATAATGTACGTGATGTACGAAAGTCAAAAAGGCTTTCTGACTTATGAAATTTCCCTATATCTAGGTTTTTAGGAATCGTCTTTGCTAGATACAACAGGAATCAATATGATCGCTGCAATTTAAAAAGCTTGGAAGATAAAACTAAATTATTTTTACGAAAATTTATATACATTCGAAAATGATCAGAAAAAAGTCGGACAGTGGGACATTCGGAAAGGTTCACGGGAAAGGCTCTTTCCGTTTCTCCCGCTAGGAAGGAAATCACCTGACTCATCCCACCTTACCAAAATCCCTGCTTTGAAATGCCCAAGCTGGCACTAGTTTTCTTTTCATTTCTTTTTATTTTAAGCCAATGGAAAAGGGGTTCGACGTGAGTGAGACGAGCGGATCTGTGCTATATCCCTCTCATCGTTTAGATTTAGAATATGCGGAAACTCATTTTTCCTCTCGTTCCAAACTTTACCCTTTAAAAATAAATAATAATTTACGAAATTTAATAAATTTCTTTAAGTAAAACCAGAACATTAATTTCTGTATTTCGATGAGATATACAGTTTTTATCCAAAGTTTTAAAAAGAGTCATTTAAAAAAAAAAAAGGTTAATAATAACATAATTACTATTAATCTCCGCCAAAACTCGTTTTCGCACTTTTAATGGGATGTAAAAGGAACCCCTATGCCATGTATTCAGTTAACATTCTTTCGTGACTTTTTGTGGAAGTATACCCGACTTCTACTAAAAAAAAAAGAAAATAGTACCGCTTCATATCTAAAAAATGTTCTGATTCAAGTAGTTATCTAGTAAAAGGATGTTTTAAATTATTCAACTACCAATCGATACTAACTTAAACTTTCTAATTTTGAACTATTCAATCTCAATAGTTGAGATAGAGAATAGCTTTAAACTAAAATGATTTTTAATAATAATTTTACAGTTTCAACTTTTTAATGTGAAATTGTTTCTTTTTAAAGGGCCCTGAAGGGAATGTGATACTTAGAAAATTATCGATTTTACCAGTCTTAGGTTCCCCCGGTTTTTTCACTACAATAATAAATATTTTGTCTTAAAAATTTGGGGTATGATAGCGAACATGCTAACGGACGTCCCCGGACTCTTTTTTGTGGGTTTATTTGAAAAAAATTAATTTGGCTAATTTTGATTAATTCGTGTGGCGCTTAGGAATTACTAACGATTTTATCATTCTTAGATTCCTATGGCTTTTTTTACTACAATAATAAAGATGTCTTTAAAATCTGGAAAATGATAGAGAAAATGCGAACGGACGTCGCCGGACTCGTTTATTGTGAGTTAATTCAAAAAAATTTTTTTTGCTAAATTTGACGTGTGCCCTACCAATCGAAATCTCAAAGTATATGCTAAAGATTCCCAAGACTCTGAGAAGCTCAGAGTAGATATATTTAAAAGGTCCGTGAAGTTGGCAGGACCACATTGTAAAAATGGACTGAAAACTTATAGGGAATTTAGGGCTCATTAAGGACTAATTTAATGCCTTATTGCTAAATTTAATGCTCTCCATATGAACGAAAACCCGGTGGTTATGCTAGCTTAACGATAAGCTAGTAGAAACACATATGGTAATAAATTAATTTTTCAACATTTGTTTGCTCTATAATTTAGGGCTCACTTAATGCCCTATTGTAAAATTTAATGCTCTGCAATTTTTCGAAAAAACCTGTGGTCATGCTAGCTTAACGTTAAGCTAGCAGGAGCACACAGAGAAAAAACAACTTATGCATTATTTCTTTCCACAATAATTTAGGGCTCATCTAATTCCCTATTGCTAAATTTGATGGCACGCATTATTTTTAAACCTGTTATTCTGCTATCTTAACGTTAAGCTAGCAGGGCCACACACAGAAAAAAAATGACTTGGACAATATTTCTTTGCACTATAATGTAGGTCTCACTGAATGTCCTATTGACAAATTTGATGCCACGCATTTTAAAAAAATCTGTGACCCTGCTAGCTTAACGTTAAGATAGCAGAACCGCAGGTTTTTTTTTTTGAAAATGCGCATCATCAAATTTGGCAATAGGGCATTAAGTGATCCCTAAGTTACAATGCAAAGAAATTATGGCCAAGTCATTTTTTTCTATGTGTGGTCCTGCTAGCTTAACGTTAAGGGATTGTCCATATATTACGTAAGACGTTTTTCTGTTGTTTGAATAAAGACGAAAATAATATTTTTATCAAGTTGAAAAGGACACTGCGATATAAACAAAAGAAAAATGTCTTACGTAATATATGGACGATCCCTAAGAAAGCAGATCTACAGGTTTTTTTTTTATTCGTAGTATCAAATTTTGCAATAGGGCATGAAGTGAGCACTAAATTATAGTGCAAAGGAATATTGTCCAAGTCGTTTTTCTCTGTGTGGTCCTGTTAGCTTAATTTTAAGATAGCAGAACCACAAGTTTTTATCTTCATGGGTAGCATCAAATTTGGCAATAGGGCATAAAGTGAGCCCTAAGTTATAGTGTAAAGGAATATTGTCAAAGTCGTTTTTCTCTGTGTGGTCCTGCTAGCTTAACGTTAAGCTAACATGACCACCGGTTTTTTCGTTTGACTGAAGAGCATTAAATTTGGCAGTGGGGCATTAAATTAACCCTAAATTCCCTATAGGTTTTCAGTCCATTTTTGCAATGTGGTCCTGCCAGCTTAACGGACCTATATTTAAAGTTCCAGGTAGCTCGTTTAAATGTTTTGAACGCTTTAAAATGTCCTTTCCGGAATTGAAATAAAAATACGAACATACATAACAAGCAGAGAGGTTGAAAATGAAATAATAATTCGATCATAAATAACAAGCAGAGAGGCTATCGCAATAGAGTAGCCGATATTCAAGGGTCCTTTGTTAAGCTTTCGGATTAAAATTTGGAAGTAGATTTTGTTTAATTTCATAGTTAACAGCCTTAAACATAATAATTCGGAATCTACGGGTTTCGACGATTTCATATATCTAACTTTTTATTTTAATGTTTAAATTGGAACTAATACAACGTTTCTCGTAAATGGAATGAGATTCGCCAAAAAAGACAACATTTTGAATTCAACTAGAAAATTGTATATCAGTATATAAGTTATAATTATAAATAAGTATAATGAGAAAATTCATCAATTAAAAAAAGTGTTAATAATTTGAAGAGAAATTTAAAAAAGGAGAGCGGATTAGCCACGACCAACTACTGTAAATAACTCTGCCCGCCCGGTACATGACGAATACAAAAGGAACATTGTATGACCGCCACATCATTCTTTAAAGGACCTTGAAAAGAATCCAGATCTCTCTGACTATCTCTGGGACTAAATCATTTAAATCGAACCTGCAGATAGTCTTTATACCGTCCAGGCTATTTCGCCTGAGAATACTGTGACATTTCTATGGGTAGGGTGTGTTATTTTGAGGTTATGTGTCACAATTCTCTCCTTTAATTATTCTTTTGTGTTACCGACAGCATCGGTACGATAGAGACCTGCATTATCGCAATGAGCTTAGAGAAATTCTCTGCAGGCACTCAGGTAGATATTTTTAAAGCTCCAGGAAGCTCGTTTAAATGGTCTAAAGGCCTCAAAATATCCTTTCCGAAATTGAAATAAGAACACGATCATAAATAACAAGCAGAGAGGCTATCTCAAGAGAGTTGCCGACACTCAAGGGTCCTTTATTAAGCTTTCGGATTAAAATTTAGAAGTAGATTTTTTTACTTTCATAGTTAACAGCTTAAAACATCATAATTCGGAATCTACGGGTTTCGATGACTTCAGATATCTAACTTTTTTTTTTAATGCTTAAAATTGGAATTAACAGAACGTTTCTCGTAAATGGAATGAGATACGCCAAAAAAGACCAAATTTTTGAATTCAACTAGAAAATTGTATATCAGTATATAAGTTATAATTATAAATAAGTATAATGAAAAAATGCATCAATTAAAAAAAAGTGTTAATAATTTGAAGAGAAATTTAAAAAGGGAGAGCGGATTAGCCACGACCAACTACTCTAAATAACTCTGCCCGCCCGGTACGTGACGAATACAAAAGGAACATTATATTACCGTCGCACCACTCTTAAAAGGACAACTAAAAGGGTCTTGAAAAGGACCCAAATCTCTCAAACTATATAGGAGACTATTTTGTTTCAAATCGACTTTGTTTATAGACTCAAATGGGCCAAGTTGTTTCGCTAAAGAAAACTCAAGAGATTTCTTTTGGTAGGGCATGCATAACATTTTTATTTAGCACAATCATTTTTTTGTTATTATCCCTAAAAAGAGTCCGGGGACATCCGTTATATTTTATAGCATCTCCGAATTCAGTTTTAAAAAATTTTCATTTTTGCGGATAAAAGCCGAGGGAACTGAACCCGATTGATCACACGATGAAATGTCACATGCCCTTAACACTTGAGTTAACTTAAGGGCATGTGATACATACTCGTACAGTTTTCTCGGCTTTTTGTCCACAAAAATGAAAAAATTTTTAAACTGAATTCGGAGATGCTATAAAATATCATAACGGACGTCCCCGGACTCTTTTTTGAGGGATAATAACAAAATATTTATTGTTCTAAATACAAATTTTATGCGTATGAATTATTTTGAGATTACGCCGTTTCCCATCTCTGCCTTTTCGATAATCTGGAAATTATTTATGAAATAAACTTTTTTGATTTCCTGCAAACAAGGTTAGTTCTGGGAGATTAGTTACTATGTTTATTTGTAAGTGAAAATTTTCGGCCAAAAATATTGTGTAGTTTGGAAGTAACGCTCGGGTGAATTGTAACACATAACCTCGGCATATACACGCACGCTGTTAGCAATATCAACAATTTGTTGACAAAAAAAAAAAAAACACAAAAAAGTGTGTTGGGACGTCCGTTAGCATGTTCGCTATCATTTCCCAGATTTTGAAGGCAAAATATTTCTTATCCTAGAAAAAAAGCCGGGGGAATCTAACACTGAAAAAATCGATACTATTTTCTAAGCGCTATGCAAATTAATCACATTTTGCTAAATTAAAACTTTTTTGAATTAACCTCAATGAGGTTAAAATTTTGTTAAAAATTTGGCACGATAAATAGAAGGCATGTAAGAATTTGTCTCTGGTCCTTAATAATTATAATAGTGAAAAAAGCTTTTTTTAATTACTATTTTGGAGAAATATCGACCGTGCTGTCAAACCCTGCAAGCAATTTCCAATCTTCTCAGTGGGCTAGTTATGAGGTTTATATTGATCAAGATGGGACAAAACAACAAAAATCGCTCACGAACAGTATGCACCAATAATGCAAAACTAATGTTTGCAATTGAAATGCAAATAAACGTATTTGGTCTGACATACGTATCAGTCTGGTATCAGCTGTGTCAAAGCAGCACTAGCGCAGCGAGTAGACAACTTCGCACTTCTAGGGGTCTGTGGGTAAAACAGATTGCATGATTACCGTCAGAGAAAGGTAAAAATAAAACTTCTGCTGTAAAACCTAATTTTGTCCGTCGATAATCATTATTTGCATAAATAAACTTTTTTCTTCCTCCAACTCTTTGCAAGGCCACAAACGATCCTTTAATATTTATTAACATTTCCCGAAAAAAATTTCGCGTTATTTAAAGTTTTATTTTTCAATATAGGTGAAAAAATATTGATCTTAGGGTGACTTAATCAGCTGTTACACTCATCACATGGCCTTAAGGGCATGTGATACCTACAATTTCCCCGGCTTCTTTTCGACGAAAATGAAAATGTTTAAAAACTGAAATCGGAGATGCTATAAAATATCATAACGGACGTCCTCGGCCTCTTTTTTGAGGAATAACAAAAAAATGTATTGTGCTAAATAAAAATTTTATGCATATGAATTATTTTGAGGTACGTCGTGTTTCATCTCTTCCTTTCCGATAATCTGGAAATTATTTATGAAATACATTTTTTTGATTGCCTGCAAACAAGGTTAGTTCCGGAAGATTAGTTACTATGTTTATTTGTTAGTCCAAAGTTTTCGGCCAAAAATATTGTGTAGTTTGGAAGCAACGCTCGGGTGAATTGTGACACACATAACCTCGAAATATACACGCACGCTGTTAGCAATATCAACAATTTGTTGACAAAAAAAAACACAAAAAAGTGTGTGGGGACGTTCTTTAGCATGTTCGCTATCATTTCCCAGATTTTGAAGGCAAAATATTTCTTATCCTAGAAAAAAATCCGAGGGAATCTAACACTGAAAAAATCGATACTATTTTCTAAGCGCTATGCAAATTAATCACATTTTGCTAAATTAAAACTTTGTTTAATTAACCCACAAAAAAGTGTGTTGGGACGTCCGTTAGCATGTTCGCTATCATTTCCCAAATTTTTAAGACAAAATATTTATTATTCTAGATAAAAGCCTGGGGAACCTAAAACTGGTAAAATCGACATTTTTCTAAGTAACAAATGCCCTTAAAGGATTTGAAACTTAGATTTGGTATTGCAACAAATGTAGATAGGAAATTAAAGGCAATATTTTTTAGAGTTGACCTTAAAACATTTCTCCTTTTTAAATTCCATCTACGAAGTTCTCTTTTGCATAAATTGAACTTTTTGAATATTCTGCCTTTTAAGTTTCCTCTTTAAAAACAGCATACATGTTTTGGAAATATCAGGTCGTAAAAGCTATGTTATAGACGTGTGAATAGCGTTTAATTTTAAAGATTTTTTAAACTGAATAGTTATCGAGTCATTGACACTCTTCCTGGATATATACTTGTAGTTATATTGTTTGCTAACAAAAATAAAACAAAAATAGCAAAAATGCAGTTACACACTTCGAAATGTATGAACTAATATTACACAGCTACTTTTACAGGATTATGCTGGTATGATAAGGTCGCCTCGATCGCTAAAATTCTTGCAGCCATTAACAAATTGTTTAGTTCTTCTAGCTTCTTTAGGGGCGGTAAATCGATTTATCGTCCCCAAGGTTGAAGAGAAACAAGAAGATTGTGAAGTTTTGTAATACTCACCAAGTTTTGTAGATTCTGCCGTCGGTGGATACTTGAAAACACACAAAAGAGATATAACCGGCAACGAGAATTTAAGCGCGACAAACACAAGAACCTCGTGAGTCGACGCTCGTCGTATTACGGAAATTATCTATCTATTCTGCGTTCAAGAGCGAAGTGGATCGAAGTCAGTGAAGCCTTCTTACCACTCAGTGCTGGCCTGGCACAGCTGAGTGAGACGTGGTCGTGGACGAGGATAAAGAGGAACTGAAGGCACCGAGTAGGGGGAACTGAGAGGAACAGAAACAGAATGCTGAATGCATCGAACTGCAAGAATCCGCGTGTCAGGTTAGGCTTTCTACATAGGGTACACGGTTAGCGGGGCGGTGAACTCAACTGCGCCGACTCGACTCAACGCCGGTGAATCGCCCTTTCTTCCTTTGGTCCGATCGAATCGAACTGTTCTGCCATTATGTGCATATGCAATTCGCACATCCTTATTCGCTAAATCCTTATCGTTGTACTAATATGTTTCATCAGCCATTCCTGCAAAAAGAAAAAACATTGAGATCCGGATTGCCCCCTCATTTATAGACTGGCCAACACCCCGGTACGTTCCCACATGGACACCTATGCGGGTCTACTCGGGTTCTAACGGGAAATTGGGATGAGCAGTACGGAACTATGTCCGGGTATAAAGTTCAATATGTTTATAATAGGAAACAGAAATTACTATATTTTAATTGCAAAACGTGGGATAAGCAAGGCATAATTGCAATTACAGGGGTAAGTGGCTACTCCTATAGGATAAATTTGCCACAAATATCACATCACGAAACATATGAATACAAAAGTTATAAGCAAACTTTCAAAAATTAAATTTTCTCCAAAAGGGCTAAACCGATCTTGATGGTTAAAATATATGAAAAAAATTCAAGAAATAATTCGGTTGATTTTAAGGCGTCCAAAAAATTATTAAAATTTGGTAATAATTTTTTAATTGAAGTACTTCTATTACACTAACCTTTTTTCCTATAACATGCTCACATCCAGGTATTAAATATATATTTTTTCGAAAATGATCGAAGCATTACTTCATAGTCAAAAAAATAAAAACTACCTGTTCGCCCCGCCGCACAGTGGTCAAAATCCCCCAAAAGCTGTCCATAATTTATTAATGTCATCATTTTGGGATGAATTTTCTTACTCGGGGGTTTTTGGAGTCGCTGATTATGAATCTGTATTGGTTTTTGAAAAAAATGGCGGTCAGAAAATGGCGGAGGATTCTAACAAATGTTAATTTTTTAATGAAAAAAAAGATCACTTAGAGGTTTTCGTGTTCGCTGATTACGAATCTGATATTGGTTTTTGAAAAAACAAAATAGCGGAAGATTCTCACCAATTTTAATTTTTTTGATGAAAAAAAAGATCACTTAGAGGTTTTCGGGTTCGCTGATTACGAATCTGATAATGGTTTATGAAAAAACAAAATGGCGATCACAAAAAGCGGAGGATTCTCACTGTTTTTGATTTTTTTTATGAAAAGAAGGATCATTTAGAGGTTTCGGGTTCGCTGATTACCAATCAGATATTGGTTTGGAAAAACATGGTGGATACAAAATGGCAGGGATTTTCACAAATGTTGATTTTTTTATAACAAAAATTATTACTAAGGGATTTTTGGGGTCACGGATTATGAATCTGACATTGTTAAAAAAATGGCGGATACAAAATGGTGGGTGATTTTTATGAATTTTGATTTCTTTACAACAAAATTGATTCCTCAAAGGTTTTTGGGGTCGCAGATCTTAAATCTAATATCAATTTCACAAAAAAATGGCGGAAGATTCTCATTAATAATCAGTTGGTTAACAAAAGCCAGGAAGCTCGTTTAAATGGTCTGAAGGCTTTAAAATATCCTTTCCGAAATTGAAATAAGAATACGATCATAAATAATAAGCAGAGAGGCTATCTCAATAGAGTAGCCGACACTCAAGGGTGCTTTGTTATGCTTTAGGATTAAAATTTAGAAGTAGATTTTTTTTAATTTCATAGTTAACAGTCTAAAACATAATAATTCGGAATCTACGGGTTTCGATGACTTCAGATATCTAACTTTTTTTTAATGCTTAAAATTGGAATTAATAGAACGTTTCTCGTAAATGGAATGAGATACGCCAAAAAAGACAACATTTTTGAATTTAACTAGAAAATTGTATATCAGTATATAAGTTATGATTATAAATAAGTATAATGAGAAAATTCATCAATTGAAACAAAGTATTAATAATTTGAAGAGAAATTTAAACAGGGAGAGCGGATTAGCCACGACCAACTACTGTAAATAACTCTGTCCGCCCGGTACGTGACGAATACAAAAGGAACATTATATTACCGTCGCAGCACTCTTAAAAGGACCACTAAAGGGATCTTGGAAAGAACCCAAATCTCTCAAACTATCTCCGAGACTATTTTGTTTCAAAACGACTTTGTTTATAGACTCAAATGGGCCAGGCTATTTCGCTAAAGAAAACTCAGAGATTTTTTTCGGTAGGGCGTATATTAGAAAATCAAAATCAAATCAACGTTCGATAACAACGTAGGAATTTTCAGCATTCTCCGAAATAATGCCTTAGACTAATTCAAATAATTCCTTTCAGGTTAAACAAATTCCCTGTTTTTTTATCTCTATGATCAGCATCTGGAAAAGAACGTTTTTAAAATTTCATGAGAGTTCCCTACAGAAAAGAATCTTCGAGTATATACTAAAAATTCTTTAGGTCAAAGAATCTCAGAGAAATTCTCCGCAGGCACTCAGGTAGATATTTTTAAAGGTCCAGGAAGCTCGTTTAAATGGCCTAAAAGCTTTAAAATATCCTTTCCGAAATGCAAATTAGAATACGATCATAAATAACAAGCAGAGATGCTATCTCAATAGAGTAGCCGACACTCAAGGGTCCTTTGTGAAGCTTTCGGATTAAAATTTAGAATTAGTTTTTTTTTAATTTCATAGTTAACAGCCTAAAACATAATAATTCGGAATCTATGGGTTTCGATGACTTCAGATATCTAACTTTTTTTTTTAATGCTTAAAATTGGAATTAATAGAACGTTTCTCGTAAATGGAATGAGATACGCCAAAAAAGACAACATTTTTGAATTCAACTAGAAAATTGTATATCAGTATATAAGTTATAATTATAAATGAGTATAATGAGAAAATTCATCAATTAAAAAAAAGTGTTAACAATTTGAAGAGAAATTTAAAAAAGGAGAGTGGATTAGCCACGACCAACTACTGTAAATAACTCTGCCCGCCCGGTACGTGACGAATACAAAAGGAACATTATATTATCGTCGCACTATTCTTAAAAGGACCACTAAAAGGTTCTTGAAAAGGACCCAAATCTCTCAAACTATCTCCGACACTATTTTGTTTCCAATCGACTTTGTTTATGGATTCAAATGGGCCAGGCTATTTCGAAAAGAAAACTCGGAGATTTCTTTCGGTAGGGTTATGTTATATCAGTGAAAATTCTTCTATCATACATTTACAATATTCACATTATTTTATAATATTTAAAACTACTAAATGAAAGGACGTTTTAAATATCCGATTATTAACTATCATTATATCTCATATATCACTGAATCTCTATTTAATAATATAAAATATGACACAATTTGTTTAATTATTAAGTCGATATTTTGTTATCGTTTAAACAATAGGTTTCTTTAATGAACAGATGTCTCTTTATACCGTTAGTTGAAGCTAATAGAACAGTGAAATAACAAAAGTTTACAATGTTACGGTATGAATAACGTGCACTGCACAAGGAGCGTTTCAGAGCGCATCTGTACAATCTATCTGAAATAATGTTACAAGACCAAACGGGCAATTTTGGGCAGCAGATTTCCAAACATATATCACGTGAATGTGTAATTTTCCATTGGGAATTGAAAACAGAGCACTGGTTTTACCACTCGTGAAGTGCACGCGTTTCGATGCGTTCGACGTGTATAAACGAGAAAGGAAGAAACAGGCTTAGACAAGCACGTATCCTCAGATATCCTTCCCAAACGTTGCTAGGGATACCACTGCACATATTTGAATCTTTAAAGGCATGCTTTTCGTGGCCACGTGACCAAACTAGTCCCCGATTATGAGCATTTTTTTTGGTGTTCTCTGTGTCCACACGGATTGAGATATCGTGTTTAAAATTTCACAGATTCGAGTCATATCACTTTGCAGATAATTTTTGTTTTGATGCATTTCGGATTTTTTGGTTCACGTATATTGAGCACTGACACCAATTTTGAACTAAATCGTCTATACCTTAAAAAAATGAATATAAGCAATCAAATTTGCACCTTCGTTGCAAATAAAAAATTTTGCATCTGCACACACGTAATCTATCATTATTTTTGGATCATTGTTAGCGATTTCTAGCGGAGAAAAAAAGAAACTTTGAACGTCGATAAAGTCGAGATTAAGTGACTAAGTTCGTTCATGAAATTTTTGTGTAGAGAATGAAATGATTTTCTTTTTTTTGCCCTCAATACGTCCACCGGATTCAGATATCGTGTTCAGGATTTAGGAAGTTATACAGAAATCAATTTCAATTTCGGAAAGGATATTTAAAGTCTTCAGACCATTTAAACGAGCTTCCCGGACATTTAAAAATATCTACCTGAGTGCCTGCGGAGAGTTTCTCTGAGCTTCTTTGACCTAATGAATTTTTAGTATATACCCAAAGATTCTTTTCGGTAGGGAGTGCTCAATATGCGCGAACCATGGACATAGGAAACACGGGACTAGGCATGCCCAGTGATCCCAGATCTGAAACGAGACGTGGTCCAATACTATGACACGTCTATGTCCGTGTGAATTGGGTAGGAGACGATATAAATGCCTGGTTTGCGCGCGCAACCCATTTCTCCTCTTCTGAATTTGACAACTCGAAGGGGCACGATTGCCTGTCGGAACACTTCGGCGGTTCTATTTATACCTCTATCTGCTTTGAAATAAAATGAAGAGATTGGGATTTTAATATTTCCAGATTTCGATGCTGGGCTGGCGATTCT
>NC_046660.1:124604509-124608191 GCF_010883055.1 Belonocnema kinseyi | reverse complement strand
CTCCCACTCCGACCTCCCGTGCCGCATCTATGCTTATAATATCTTTGATGAAACTTTATCAAAAAAATGTGTTTTAGGTCCCAGTATTTGAATGCACCTTCACATTCTGAATTTTATACGTAATTATATGCGTGTAGTTAAAGATTAAATTGCTCAAAGCTACGCGCATTATTTTTGACTGAAATTTTTAAATGTATATTTATTTTCTGAATTACCTTACAATAAACAGCTACATTCCTTTCTTTAGACATTCTTCTCTACCTCGCCTTGTCATCCTGGATGTTTTACACATCTCGCATCTTTTGGCGTAATATGGAAATTTGTGACTTTTGTGCATCAATTTTAAAAAATGAATTAAAAACAAGGAGTTGTTTGAAAAAGTGGTTTGAAGATATGGTGAAGAAATTTTCAATGCTGAAATTCCTCAACAAATGTTCCCCCATATTTCGCGTCGTTTGCCTGAAAATGTGAATTTTCTGTTGTTTTTTTTTTCATAATATTTTTTATAAATAAAACCAAAATGACAAGTCCTGTCAAAAATAGTTGAAATAAATTTTGTATGAATTTTTAAAAGGCTGTAACTCCTGTTTGAATTTTCTTCCGCATGTCATGTCGTTTTGGTCAAAATTTCAATTTTCGATTTTTTTATAGTATTTTTGTAAAATAAAACCAAGATATCAAGTCTTATCTAATATTCTTTCAAACCTTTTACTTATCTTTTCTCTTGAAGAATAATTAAAATAAAAGTTGTAGATATTTTGAAGGGCTTGAATTTTATTCTAATTTTAATCTGTTTTTACGTATCTGTCTTCCTTTGGCATAAAACGAAATATTTTTTTATTTATTTATTTTATTTATTAACGAAGTATTTTTGACTAACATTTTCAATGAATAAAACCATAACCGTTGGATAAAGAAGGTTGATTAACAAACACTTTCTTTTTTTAGGACCTAAAAAGTGTGCCAAAGCCCGATTTGATCCGCTAATTTTTGTAGAGTTATCGTGTTTAGGGACGGATGGACGGTGTCTTAAAACGTGGAGATAAGTTGAAAAAGTACGGTGTTAAATTTCTTAAAATTCTAATACTTTCTTAATCATAAATTATGAGAACGTAATAAATTATTAAAAAATTGAATCTCTTTTTTTTTGACAAATTTGGCCATCATTTTTTTTCGTGCTTTTTTTCACATTTCCACATATGTTTGATTGTTATTTTGGAATCAAAATCAAGGTCACCATCAGATTCCTTCGACCAAACCCTAAAACTTTTGTCAGAACTATTTTCTTGCAGGATGTGATCCTTGAAAGTTATTCAGGGTTATCCATACTTTTGGAACACCTGGTATATATATATATATATATATATATATATTGTTATTGTTGAAAATGCATTAATATACTTGTGAATATTTAAAATACTGTGGAAATTTTGCATGAAAAAATGCAACTTTTGGATTTCCCACACTGAGAAACTTTGTAGTGGAAAAATTACTAAATTAGATTACAATCGAGGAACCAAGGCGATAATTCGTATATTTTAATACGATAATCGTAAGCTATGCTATTTTTATATGAAGTTTTCCTATTGATAATACGAAGTCTTAGTATTTTTTATAGTAAAATCCTAGATAGGATAAATTAGTAAACATAATTAAAATATATAAAAAGAGTAGAAGTAATATGTACCTAAAATAACAAAAAAGACTAAATTTGTAAGGGGAATTGCTATTGTCTGTAGGAATATGAATTATACTATGACACTTTATATTTTTTGTATTATGGAGTAAGACAAATTCGGAATATCGCTCTCGAATATTATTAAGTGACTTAGTAAGCGAGCCTAGCGTTGGACCGAGTGCAGCCGAGCATAAACGATGTCATCCGACCAACGCTCTGCTGAAATTCCTTAAATTTAGCAATCACTCAATTTGGTTAGATGCAAAGATCCTTATTACAATAAATTAAGATAATTCGAAAAGTTACAATTGAAAAATAAGTTTTCCACAGAGAGCAAAAAATTGTTTTTTAACCTCGATATTAGGATATTTCATTGTGTTAAGATATAGTACTTAGAATTTTAAAAATGCCATCACTGTGAACAATTATAGAATAATTTAATGAAAATAAATTTAAGTGCTAGAATTTATTTTATAAGGGCGATAAATTTCTGGATCACATCTAGTTTAGCCGATTGGAATATCGCCGCGCTGACGCGTTGGAGACCCGTGTTCGATTCCCACCAGCTTTACTTTAATCACATTTTTCTGTTTCAGCTTGTAATGTAATATTCCTGCATGTATATAATAATGTATAAACTATATATAATCGTGTACTGTACAATTGCAATTTAAATAACGATAATAGTGCGAAAGAGTTCAAAATCACATAATAAATAAGTCTGCATTTACGTCGTATGCTCGTGTAAACTGATAGGTATCGTAACCTTCAACGCGACACGGCAAATGTTGGGTTTATTTTTTGCGTCTGCTAATCTGAATGCACCATTTTTTACTATGTTGCTTACTCAATTATTGCGCCGGTCTCTCTCGACGTTACTATAGTCCTTTGCAAATATTGCAATCTTCTGTAGAAAGTAATGTAACATTTTTACATTTTATTCCAATGAATTTTGTAGTTTGGCATGTAGTTGCTAGTTACTACTCGGAGTAGTAAACATTACAAAGGTTCCGCTATGTGCCTCAATTGCAAACTGAAAATAATAAAATCTAGTCTTATTTTTTGGCAAATTATGCAGTAAAATGTTTCTCCGTGCATTATTTTGTATGCTGTGAAAATTTGAATGTTTGATTTATCAAGAAAATTCAAAAAGTTATGATAATCTTCTAGGGCATTTAGAAATCAAACTTTTTCTTCTCTTGCCATTTTTTCACATTGTCCGTTAATTGGCTTAAAAGTCAAACTTCTGCTGTAAAACCTAAATGTGTCTGTCGATAATCATTATTTGCAGAAATAAACTTTTTTCTTCCTCCAACTCTTTGCAAGGCCACAAACGATCCTTTAATATTTATTAACATTTCCCGAAAAAAATTGCCGCGTTATTTGAACTTTTATTTTTCAATATGGGTGAAAAAATATTGATCTTAGGGCTGACTTAATCAGCTTTTATACTCATCACATGGCCTTAAGGGCATGCTCTTCGGGGACCACGTGACCAAACTAGTCCCTGGTTATGAACTTTTTTTTGGTGTTCACTGTGTCCACAAGGATTGAGATATCGAGTTATAGCACTTTGAAGATAATTTTTGGTTTGATGCATTTCGGATTATTTGGTTCGCGCCATGGACATAGGAAACCAGGGACTAGGCATGCCATTGCAGGAGTGATGCAATGAGGGGGGGGGGGGGGGGGGGGGGGGGGGGGGGGGGGTCCCGCCACCTTTTGATGTCCCGCGACAAACATAGCAGCGCCGATATGTTTATATTTTCATGCACAGTTTGTCGGCAAAAATGCTCGTGCGCATAATCAAATGGCACGTCGTAAGATGGCGGCTCTCCCCACTCATGGAATTCTCCCTCCTCCCGTGGATTCAACCCCGCTCGCCAACTTAGGATGGCATGCCCAGTGATCCCAGATCTGAAACGAGACGTGGTCCAATACTATGACACGTCTATGTCCGTGTGAATTGGGTAGGAGACGATATAAATGCCTGGGTTGCGCGCG
>NC_046660.1:124590958-124604409 GCF_010883055.1 Belonocnema kinseyi | reverse complement strand
CGAAAATATTAAAATTAATGAGGGCCTAAAATTATTATATTTATTATTATGTTAAAATTAATTAATTTATTTTACGGTTTCTTTTTAAAAAAGGGACATTTTTGAGATAGTAAATACATTTAAAAAGTAAATTAATTTTAAATCAATTCAGAATTTAGTTAAATGAAAAAGTTAAATTAATTCCTTGTGTGGTTTCTTTTAAAAGAGATATTTTCAAAATACTGTATAAATAAGTTTAAAAAAATTCTTGTCATATTTTAGAATTGTAGCGAAATTTTAAACATTGTTTTAAAAAATATAATTTTTACAAAAATAGTGAATTGAAGGTTCGAATACTTCACTGTATAAATTTATCCTAAATGTATTTTAAATCCTAATATATTTTATTATTTTTTCGCATAATTAAGGTATAACTGAAGTAATATTTACACTTCTCAGTAGTGTCGAATTGACAATTTACATTTAATTCTGAGGAAAAATTTAAGGTTTTCACTACTCATTTAATTATTTATCAAAATTAAATTAAAATTCCGTTTTTTGTTTCGTTTTTGTTTTTTGATTATTTGAAATGTATAATCTTTTTCCGTATAGTTTGTTCAATTACAGAAACCAGTAACTAGACTGTGCCTTGCACATTCAAATTTAATTTTAAAAGTTTGAGGGCAGTTAACCACTTGCAATTCTTATGCTCATCAGAATTCACAACTTCAAAGAAATCCAAATAGTTTATAAAAATAATTCAAAGAATCGAAGAATCCAAAAAAATTCTAAAGAAATATAAGGCGTTTAGGGGTGCATCTCAGCAACTAAGGCTGTTACAAAAAAAATGGAAAAGGAAAGAATTCCAAAAAATTTGAATAATTCAATAATTTCTTGCGGGCCGGGAAATAACCTGAAATTTGTTGCCTTGATTAAAACGGCAACCTGGATTTCTTAGTATTTAAAAAATTATTATATTCATTGGTGTTTTCCTGTAAAAATAGTTATACTTTTTCGTACATAAAAAAATTCCCACCAAGGATTGAACAAATTTTTGATTTTATTTATTTCAAGCAAATTTTTTTAAGCTTACAATAACCAAGAAAAACTATCCAATTAGATGCTTTAAGGGTTTAAAAATCGTGATTTATTTTTTTCATAAATAGTTTGGAAATAATTTTCACATTGTACACATCAGCTGGTTTTTAAATATATTATATTGATGATGTGTACAATGTGAAAATTATTTCGAAACTATTTATGAAAAAAATAAATGACGATTTTAAACACTTAAAACCCCTGATTGGATAGTTTTTCTTTGTTATTGCAAACTTAAAAAAATGCACTTAAAGAAATAAATAAAATCAAAAATTTTTTCAATATATATATATATATACGCTGTGCCTTACAGCTAATAAAATCCCTCGTATCAGTTATTATTTAAAACTCACTTTCAATTGATTTGAATGCAATATGAAACGCTTTAAATTCCTAAGATTTAAAGTCGAAATATATAATGAATTTACAACAAAGAAGATTAATTTTCTTACCAAAAACGACGAATTTTTAACAAATTCCATGAATTTTCAACCAAATATTGGAATTGTCAACTTATAAAGGATCCATTTCTAATCAAGAATAGACAAGTTGCAATTTTAAAAAAAAGTAATTTTTAACATAAAAAACCAAATTGTCAACAAAAGAAGTTCAATGTTAAGCCAAAGAGGTAAATCTTGCAGAAATACGATTTAAAAAAAACTAGATTTAACAAACATGAAAAAAACACGGAAAAGTTCATTAACAAACGAATCATACTTTAATTTTCTACTATATTGTTAAATTATTAATCAAAATATATTAATTGAGAACTTAACAATTGCATTTTTAATAAAAAGACGATGTAAAAAAATCAAGAAAATTAATTTTCGACCAAAAAGATGAATTTTCAACAAAACAAAAGAATGATCTAAAAAATAATTAAGTTTTAAACTTATAAAGTATAAATTTCTAACAAAAATGTAAAATTGCAAATTTTCAGATAAAAAATTAATTTTGAACAAAACAAAAAACCCAAAATGTCAAGAAAATTGTTACATGTTAAAAAAAGATCAATTTTCAACTAAATCAAGAAATTAGATTTTTAACAAAAGAGTCAACCCCAAAGATCAAGGGTAGTCCAAAAATATGAATCTTTAATGATAAAGTTCAATTTTTAACCAAGCCGATTAATTTTCAATTAAAGAAGGTAAATTGCGAAAAAAATAGTTAAATCTTTAACCAAAGAAATGAATTTTCCAGCATTGTATTAATGATCTACCAAAATAAGACGAGCTTTCAACAAATTATATTAATTTTTAACAAAACTTTTGAATTTTAAAGCCGGGAGGAGCAATTTTAAACCAGAAAATATTAATTTTTAATAACAATATCAATTTAAATAAAAAATTAAATGTTACCTTGTTAGTTAAAAAAAACTTAATTCTTATTTAAAAAAATGAATTTTCAACAAAATAGGTACATTTTTAACAAAAGAGTTCAGCCTAAAAATGACTTTTTATCCGCAGAAGATTAATTTTCTAAAAATAGAATAGTTAAATTTTCGGCCAAAGAGGTGAATCTAAAACCAAAAGAATAATTTTTTTACAAAGTAGTTCAACTTTTAACCAAGCTTCTCAATTCCTAACGAAACAAGATGACTTTTTAACAAAATAGTTGCATTTTTTACAGAATAATAAAATTTGCAACTGAAGACTAGAATTTTTAACCAAACGAGGTGAATTCCGAACCACAAATATAATAGTAGACTTTCTACCAAAAAGGATTTAAGCGAAAAAACGAGAAAAGGGGGTTTCTTAAAAACAGAGAAAAAAATAACAATTCTTTAAAAGTTAATAATAAGAAAACATGCTAAATATTATCTAAGTTCGTAACTTTTCTTCCACTGACCCCCAACCCCTGTTCGAACCATAGTTTTTAGTATGACCCTCCCCCCATGCAATTGGTAATGCAGTTTACTGACGACCCCTTAAAGTTTCAATTTTTGTATTTAATGAAATTATCCTTATAATGTATAGTTTAAAGTTTGTTTAGCATAAACATACACAACGAAAAATCGACAAGACTCAGAAAACGAAATTACAACAATTAAAAGAATGATAGAAAATAAGTATATTGAGACTATACTTAAGAAAATTTATTCTCATCACTTATGATTGAGAAAGGATAAGAAAAGAAAGGTCCGAAAAGAAAGGACGAGCTCCTTAACAGCCATTTTGAATAAAAATACAAATTTTGGGACCATTTTTTATATTTAAAATTTTTATTTACGGCTATTAATAGCACTCAGAAGGTCAAACAATTTATCCTGATGACTTTTTTTTATACAAAAAAATCCTCAGTTATAGCATTTTCAAAATTTTTAATATCAATGGAAAATCAAAATTATAAGCCAAGCAACGTACGATATGAAAAAAAGTAAAGAAAAACATTGCTTTTTAAAAGCCCTACAAGATTATCAAAAATATTTACCCGAAAAAGAGCTACAAATTTGTTATGAACTACTTTTTGACATGCCACGTAGTTTTGGTTTTGATCATAAAAATAGTATTAAAAATAAAAATGAAAAATTGGTGGAAAAACAACAAAAGGTACAAAAACAAATTGATTGGAAAAAGTTATTCGCCCAAAAAAGTGATACAAATTTGTATTCATTTATTACATTCTTATTATTCATGATGGAGAAAGTATTAGAATTGACCGAAATTTGACACCACAACATTCAAATTTTGAACCAAATGTCGCAAAATACGACAAAAAGTCTCAAAGAGAAATGATAGGTTTTGAAAAATCCTACCAAATTTCTTTAAAACACTTTTCAATAGGACTCGTAATTTTGTTTGATCATAAGTAATACATGCAGATAATCGAAAATTCCAATATTACGCTAAAAGACGCAAGATACGTAAAAAATTGAAAAGAAGACTTGTAGGATATTTTGCTGTATACATGTATAAAAAACAGTATGAAAACCAAAATCCTATTATTAGCATAACAACGCGAGATAGAGGAAAATGTCTAAAAAAAGGATTGTATTTTTTAAGTTTATTTTAAGGTGGTTCAGAAAATATAAATTTACAACTGTCAGTCAAAAAACGAATGCTCAGCGCCTGTGTCATTCAAGCATTCTAAATGCAAAGAATAAATATCTGAGCGCGAATCGCGGGAATCAAAAGACGCACGCCCCAGGCGCGCTCAAACTTGCGAGCCACGGGCACAGCGCACGGTGAGAATGTGCCCGCGACAATAAATAATTCATTTACGGATTATTTTATTACAAACTAACAGTTAAGAGATAAATGTTTTTGAAATTTTTCAATAATTTCTGACCTTTTAGTTTAAATTGATAAATGTAAGGCAAAATATTTATATATTCTGAACAACCACTCGAGAGTAAAATTCAAACATACATTTTTTCAATTTTGAAATTATGGGGTTCTCAATTTAAAAAATCGGGATATGATATACATACATAGTAAGATACATAAATTTCTATAAAATATTGTATAAAAAATAAAATAAAAAATAATTTTATTATATAATTTTATCGTTTCATTATAATTTATTTAATTCATAATTAATTACACAAACATAGAAATTTACAAATTATTGTTTACTTAAATTAATAATCGTGAGGGAGGCGGTATTCCTATAACATTTAACTTTACATCTAAAAACTCTAAATCGCTAATTATGCATGCGAGAACGCTGTACGATCATATTTATTTAAAAAATTAAACATTTTAAATTTCAACTAAATATGTTTATCAATTAAAACTTTTAATGTCTTGAAACATATAGTTTCATTTAGTAGAATTTCTACTGCTTTTTTTAAAAAAACAAAATAATATTATTCATAGACAGTAAATTTTAATTGCAAAATGACTAATTTTTTCCATAAAAGATGTCAGCTAAAAATATTAATTACAATACAATTACATTTTAATTGAATTTAGAAGTAAATTTTATGCATCTACATATTTCCTTGATGCAAAATTTATTCAAATAATTGATTCATTAATTGAAAATAATAAATCAAAATTCTCGATATAAAATTTGTATTTTATATCGAGCCGTCTATAATTAGTTCCTCAAACTATACACGTGCCGCATCTAGGCTTATAATTTCTTTAGTTTCATTCAAGCATTACAAGTGCAAAGAATAAGTAACCGAACGCGAAGCGTGAGATCCGACTAGAGCATGCCCTACGTGCGTTCAAATTTTCGAGAAATTTGAAAATTCAATTTTCAATTTCATTTTATAAGTTATTAATCTAAAATTCTGTAGCGCAGGACAATAGACGGGAGAACTCGGACTCGATTGTCGGCGCGTGAAAGAGAGGAGCAGAGAGTGGGGAAACACATTCAGACTGTAAGAAGTGGGGGTCAGAATTCTCCATTGATACTTCTCCTCCGTTCCGATGCCTCGAGCTCGAGATTTTTTCAATCACTCGCCCTGTAAAATTTCACTTTTGCGTAGCAGGTCCCTTTTCTCGGATCACGTCACATATACTCGTCATATGGCAACTGTTTCTCGAGTGTTTTATTAATTCTCAAAAAGTGTACGCATAGGTGCATGGATTTATGCTCATATGTATTGTACTAGCATTTGTAGTTTTCATTTATTTTGAAATGAACTCAGTTCCTCATGACGGAAGGGGAGGATTTTTAGGTCTCCTCCCGGAAAGATATAAGCCCAAGTGCGAAGTCACATACGGCCCAGCATTGGCCCATAGTCGGCAAAAATATTTCCGAAGCTCGGCTGCCATCATCGCGCCAATGACGGAATGATAACTATGGCCTGCCCTTGGCAGCCAACGTTTGGCTGCCATTGTCGGCCCAACACTGGGTACCAATATCGGACCAACCTGGATGCCGGAGTTAATTCAAAAACTGATAAAAAAATCCTTGAATTGTTCTTAGGACGCATCTGCTTTATCCATTCATCATCATACGACTGCATATCGTTCGAATATTATTTATAATTTCAAGAATTGAGACTTCATTTAAACATTTTGGTTAATTTTGACGACTACTGCTATAGGCTAAGAATATGACAAAAAAGGTATTTAAAAAATAAATATTTATGTATTGCGAGTACTTTGAATATGAATATTAATGGTCCTGTTTAGATTGAATACATATATTACATTTTGAACATTATATTACAAATAACATTTCTAACGCTACGGGGTATCGAACCTATGTCTAGATACTTAAATCTATCGCCTAGCAGTCGGGAGTGCTAACTAATTCGCTAAACCGCCAAGTTAAAACACTGTGAAAAAGTCATCCTCATAAGCTACAGTTCAAAAAAGTTAAAGTAAATGTAAAATACACGAACTGTTAACAGGAATACCAATACAATAATTTTTAAATAAATACTTTAAATCGATTTTTAATGACAGCACTTAAAAAATTTCATCATGAACTTTGACGATTTTTCAATAACAGAATTTTTATCTTTCGTGTAAGATTGGCTTTTTAAGTGATAAAAGTGAGACTCGGCGCAATAAAGTGTCCATTCTGGGCCAAGCATCGGTGGAGGATCGGCAAATATAAATAACCAATATAGACTGCCAGCACTGGCTCAAGATTGGACCGATTCAAATAAAACATGGTTTGCTGTGGTAAAAGTGACACTTGGCCCAGTAATGTGTCGTCACTGGGTCATACTTTGGCGGATCCTTGTGAAACATGGTTCCCCGTACTAAAAGTGAGACTTGGCGCAATAAAGTGCCGATACTGGGCCAAACATCGGTGGAGGATCGGCAAATATAAATAGCTAATATAGGCTGCCAGCACTGGATCAACACTGGGCCGATTGAAATTCCGATATTGGCCCAATATCTTTAGCCGACCTTTGGCTGCCAAAATTAGACCAACGCTGGGTCGTGTATTCAGCTCCGGCAATTCGCACTTGGGAGTAAATGTTTAGTATCTGCGATGGCGGATTTAAACGCGGTTCCAGTGCACATGCAAATATGCGTACACTTATTAAGAATGAATCGAAACACTTGATAATAATTTCCCACTCCCAGGCAGGGTAAGAGTTTTGTGCATATAAAGTGTATATATGCAAATTGTCAGGTATCGTGTATGTATATAGTGTATAGGTATATATGTTTTGATGTCCCGAGTCGAAATTTAGACTCCAATTTGAAGTTGCAAGTCCTTATTAGAACCTGCTTTGATGCTATATAAACTTATAGCCCCTGCTTGAAACTTTTAACTACTAGAGAATGAAACATTAGAGCCTACTTTGTGGCTGTAACACCTTTCTGAAGCTACTTTGAATCTTTAAAACCTAAATTTTTATAACTCAAGACCCTAATTTGACGCTGTTTAACCTCCCCTTTAATACTGACCCTACATTGAATCTTTTTGAGCGTGCAATGTTCGAACTTCATGAAAATAAAGTAAAAATTATTTTTTACTTAGGTTAATTGAACCTATTGGTCATCTTAATGACTGAATGCCCACTCAATTAACAAAAATATTTAATTCAAGATTTAAGCTTATTGTTATTAATTTCCAAAGTGGGAAGTCAGATACGGCCCAACATTGGCCCATAGTCGGCAAAAATATTGTCAAAGCTCGTCTGCTATTATCGCGCCAATGACGGAATGATAACTATGGTCTGCACTTGGCAGCCAAGGTTTGGCTGCCATTGTCGGCCCAACACTAGGTACCAGTATTGGATCAAACCTAGCTGCCATCGTCACGCCATTGCCGGATTGATAATTATGACCTTGACTTGGCAACTAAGGCTTGGCTGCCATTGACGGAGTTAATTCAAAAAATGATGAAAAATCATTTAATTTTTCTTAGGACGCATCTGCATTATCAATTCATCATTATACGACTGCGTATCGTTTGAATATTATTAATAATTTCAAGAATTGAAATTTCATTTAAACATTTTGGTCAATTTTAACGACTACTGCTATAGTCTAAGGATATGAAAAAAAGGTATTAAAATTATTTCCTGAAAAAAGTTCCTACTCTTTCTTACTCCATTGGGAATCGAACCACAAAACTTCTGATTTCCGGTCATGTGCTTTTCGAATTAAGCAATTAGAGCTACTAGAGGCTTCAATAAGCTATTTGGAGGGTTATCTATGGTCGGTAAAGTTGCATCTCTGATCATATAACAGATTCCTTTAAAATAATTACTTATACCATTAACATCTAGCTAAAAATTGGTGTTATTTTCTTGAATTAAGAGTTCTTATTCTGATCCCTCTAATAGCTTAATTGGAAAAGCACCGGACCGGAAATCAGAAGTTTTGTTTTTCGATTCCCAATGGAGTGAAGAAGGACTAGGATCTTTTTTTCAGGAAATAATTTTAATTTGAAATATTATTTTTCATTTAGTCTGATTAGACGTTAAGCATTTTCTGTTTTTGAAGATTCATAACTTGATCGATATTGTGTAGATTTTCTGTCTTCATGGTTTAGAGGGTTATCTATAATCGTTAAAGTAGCATCTCTGATGATATAACAGATTCCTTTTAAAAAGGTATTTTTAAAATAAATATTAATCGATTGCGAGTACTTTGAATATAAATATTAATGGTTCTTTTTAGATTGAATACATATATTAAATTTTGAACATTATATTACAAATAAAATTTCTAACGCTACGGGGTATCGAACCTACATCTATATACCTAAATCTATCGCCTAGCAGTCGAGAGTGCTAACTACTGCGCTAAACCGACAAGTTGAAGCTCTGTGGAAAAGCCATTCTCATGAGCTACAGTTCAAAAAAGTAAAGAACCAAATTTCAAGCTCTCTTTTTCTAATTATTTATTATTATGCGACGTTATGTAAACGTAAAATATATGAGCTGTTAACAGGAATATCAATACAATAATTTTTAATTAAATAATTTAAATCGATTACCATTTTTCTTCGCGTAATATTTCGTTTTTTTCGTGATATACTATTTTACAACTTTTTGCAATGACAGGAAATGTAATTTTTCATAAACATTAAAAATTTTAAATGACAGAACTTAAAAATTTTCATCGTGCACTTTGACAATTTTTCAATAATTTTTTGTTGTCTTTCATGTAAGATCGGCAAATATAAATAGCCAATATAGGCTGCCAGCACTGGCTCGAAATTGGGCTAATTTAAATAAAACATGGTTTGCCGTGGTAAAAGTGACACTTGGCCTAATAATGTGCCGTCACTGGGCCAGACTTCGGCTGATTCTCGTGAAACATGGTTCCCCGTACTAAAAGTGAGACTTGGCGCAATAAACTTGCGATATTAAGCTAAGCATTGGTGGAGGATCGGCAAATATAATGTACCTGAAGTTGCGAACGTTTAAATGATCGAAATATTTTAAGCTAATTCTATTTTACCCATAAATATTATTCCAACTGCAATTTAAAATATGCATTATAATTTTGTTTCAATAATAAATTATTTACAATATAAATTAACAAAAATGTAAGCACTTCTTCGGGTTTTCAAAGTTAAAAGTAAAAAATTTCGTTTTTTTGAACGTTTAGAACTTCTGGCACATGCAAATATAAATAGCTAATATAGGTTGCCAGCACTGGCTCAACAATGGGCCGATTTAAATTAAACATGGTTCGCCGTGATGAGAGTGACACTGGGCCCAGTAGCGTTTCGTCACTGGGCCAGACTTTGGCTGATGCTCGTGAAACAAGGTTCCCCGTACTAAAAGTGAGACTTGGCGCAATAAAGTGCCGATACTGAGCAAAGCATCGGTGGAGGGTCGGAAAATATAAATACCCAATATAGGCTGCCAGCACTGGCTCAACACTGGGACGATTAAAATGCCGAAATAGGCCCAATATCTTCAGCCAACCTTTGGCTGCCAAAATTGGACCAACACTGGGCCGTGTATTCAGCTTCGGCAATTCGCACTTGTGTCTTTATATATAAATTGCTACTTCTTTGCAATGCTTAATCACAGAAAAATATATTCTCTTAAAACTGTTGGAAGGAGGCGCACAAAAATGATGAAATCTATGAGACGCTCAAAAGTTACCAGCGGTCAATAATAATTCGGTTTTGAGGTTTTAAAAATGCAATCAGAATATTTTCCCGTCACCGAAAGGGGTTCCACGATTGTGGGATGAAAAAGTGTTTAAAAAAATACACGAATGGAGAGCAAAGCAACTGACAGCTGTTTGGCCTTAATCGATCAGCGTTACTTGATCGTACTACCCAGAGGTGCGTTCCAGGCGACCACCCGGGTGAATTGGTGGGTGAAGTAAAGAAGTGGGCGGAGTTTACCAGGGTGAAGTGGAAAAAGAATGGTAGAATGAACGGTTCCGAGTGTGCGTCGGGTGTATGTTTGGTGAAAGATAGTTGAGGTTACGTTACACAAAAGTTAAGATTCCCGCCACTTCTACCCGACAATTCCACTGTTCACTCACTTCCACCTACCTAGTTTCAGTGGGTGAAATAGTCACCCGTCGATTGACCCCCACTCTTCACCCGAGTGACCACTGAACGTTTCACCCGAGTGAAGCCCAACACTCACCTAACATCGTGGAACGGCTCGGAGTGCATCCGAGTGCACCCGAGTGGTCCCCTGGAACGCACCCAAGCATGTGTGTTGTCGGTAAAGTTGCTCCTCTTAGCGGGAATTTTGAACTTGAATAAAAATGCGATTTGTGTTCTTTATTTTGTAATTCTTTATTGTCATGTCTTACTTGACTTCTAAATAGGAAAACTGTAAAAAGTGATAAAAGGATGTCGCCGTTATTTGCCGCATAAATTTGTTACTAACTTCGACGTCTGATGTGTAGAATAATCAATTAATTGAATTATTCAATGAAATTAATTGAATAATAATAATTCAAATAATTTTTTACATTGAATATCTTCGAGTGTACTGTCTCGACATCTAAGAATAATTAATCTTTGCGAATAAAGGCGTAAAAAATAGTTTGTAAAAAGTAAGTGCCGGTAATGTATTTATTTGCTTATTTTTTGCAACTTTTTCCTGCAAAAATTTGTTCAATTTTGTTAAAATTTGTTAAATATTGTCAAACATTAGCAGCGAGTTCTCGGCGGCATCCTTTTATCACTTTTCACAGTTTTCCTATTCCGAAGCCAAGTAAGACATGTAAATAAACAATTACAAAATTAAGAACACAAATCGCCTTCTTATTCTAATTTAAAATTCCCGCTAAGAGGAGCAACTTTACCGACAGTACACATGCTTGGTAGTACGATCAGCTGTCAGTCGCTTTGCTCTCCATCCGTGTATTTTTGTTAAACACTTTACTCTTATTTTTTTAGCTCTTACGCGATTTGCTCCGAAAAATAAGATGGTAAGCACATATCCCACAACCGGGGAACCCCTTTCGGTGACGGGAAGATATTCTGAGTGCATTTTCAAAACCCCAAAACCGAATTATCATTGACCGCTGGTAAGTTTTGAGCGTCTCATAAATTTCACCATTTTTGTGCGCCTCGTTCTAACAGTTTTAACTAAAAATGCTGAAAATTTGTATAAGAATGATATTCATCATGGAAAATTAATGAAAATTGTCGATTAATAAGTCATTATAAACATTTTTATCAACGATTAATGAAAGTCTGTATATTCAACAGTCATGTAGGTATAAGAATAACATATTTTCTATCGCTAACCACAAATATTATGAATGGAATTAAAATTTTGAAAAATATATTTAAATATACATTTAATAATTATAATTAAATTTACTGATTGTTATTAAATTTTGATTAAAGTATTACAGTAAATTGATTTGCAACATGATTTCATGGAAAAAATCATTTTTTTCTGAGGAACAGTACCACATTTCCAATGGGTTGGTCATTTTTGTTACTAAACAATAATAATTATTATTGTTTCTGAAACATTTTCTTACAGAAATATTACTATTTACATGTCTACCACTTGATTTAGGGGGAAAAGCATTTCTTTTCGTGAGAAACTGTTTACTGTTTTAATTTTTGTATCATATTTCTTCGATAATATGAACAGCCAAATGTATGAAAAATAATTGACTACTTATCTCGAATTTTGAGACGACGAGACAATTGGGAATTAAACCAGTACTATTATTGTTAATATAAACTTATTTCCTGATGAATATTAGATTGAATCTTGAACTAATTGTTTGTATTTTTTAGTTTAATTGTATTGATTATGTTGCTGAGCGACTTTTTAAAAATCTTTGCTTAGTAAAGAGATAAAAAGATATTTTTATTGCAGTCAGCAAGTTTGACATTGTATTCATTTGAGTAATAAATAACACAAAATCAAATTTAAATATGTAGCCTTTAGTTCTTTTAAAGTGTACAACGTAGAATAATGTTAAAAAACAGAACCGTTTTATATTGAACTCTTCAAAAATCGTTTCAAATATTTAACGACATAGAAAGTTAAAAAAAGTAATTATTCAATTAATTGTTTCGAACTTGAAAAGATTTTGGACATTGATTCAATGGACAAGTGTTAATGATTTTTATCGAACACATCCTGACGCGTTCCGTTAGATGAATAGGTTAGGGCATTAGGCGTTTGGTAAATACTCAGTGCGTGCGTGCGATCTCAGGGCTCGTTTCTTAGTACTTGCGGATTTTTCAGTACACTATGCTTTAGCGTCATAATAAAAAAATTCTATTAATAATATGTCTAAAAAATAACTGCGAATATTCCAAAACTTCCCAAGTGCGAATTGCCGATACTGAAAACATGGCCCAATGCTGGACCAGTCTTGGCAGCCAAAAGTCGGCAAAAGTTACTGACCCAGTATCAGCTATCAAATCGGCCCAGTGTTGTCCCAGTACTGGAACCAGACTTGGCATCTCAAATTTGCCAAGCTTTCGCCGAAGCTTGGCCCAGCAATGGCTCATTACAGGGCCGAAAGTCGGCATTACTCCGTCAAACTATATTGGAAGTCAAAAAGGCAGATTCCGGCCTAGCAATGGCACTTTACTGGGCCGAAAGTCAGTATCATTCTGGCAACCCAGGTTGGAAGTCAAAAAGCCAGAGTCTGGCCCAGCAATGCTACTTTACTGTGCCGAAAGTCAGAATTACTCAGTCAAATCATGTTAGAAGTAGAAAAGCTAGAGTCTGGCCCAGTAATAACTTATTAACGGGCCGAAAGTCAGAATTATTATGTCAAACTATATTAGAAGTAGAAAAGCCAGAGTCTGGCCCAGCAATGGCACTTTACTGGGCCGAAAGTCAGGGTTATTCTGGCAAACCAGGTTGGAAGTCAAAATACCAGAGTCCGGCCCAGTAACGGCTCATTAAAGGGCCGAAAGTCAGAATTTCTCCGTCAAAGCATGTTAGAAGTAGAAAAGCCAGAGTCTGGCCCAGTAACGGCTCATTAACGGGCCGAAAGTCAGAATTACTATGTCAAACTATATTAGAAGTAGAAAAGCCA
>NC_046660.1:124589589-124590858 GCF_010883055.1 Belonocnema kinseyi | reverse complement strand
GGAATTTAATTATTTTTACAAATTAATTTATAATTTCAAGACTTTTTATCTTAGAGATGACTAAACTTTAAAATTAAATAGTAAACAAGCTACAAGATTAAAGAAAAGTTTTTTTTATAAAGAGAAATTGTCGAATTGAAAATATATGATGATAAATGTGAAATACATAGAAAATATTTTAAAACAAATTTTAGGGATTCGTTTTTCTGAATACATACCTGCCATACATTGGTAGGTGTATGTGTCACCGAAATTGTCTTTCCCGACGCCCTTTACTTTGCGTCCAGTTGCAGTATATTGAAGTTGGACTTCTTTTCCCATAAAAAAAGGCAGGCAATTTCGGATACCTTCTGACACGGATGTGGATCCTTGAAGCAAGCACTTGATCAAGGATTTCTGAAAACAATACATTATTATTATCATCATATTCTCTAGTTCTAATCAATTATGAATTCTAATTATCTTATCTAATTTTAAATGTAAAGTACTTTATACTTACAAAAGCGCTATTTTTTACAAGATCATTTTTTACAGCTTCATCAAACGTCTTGAATGTTTCCAAATCACAAATAGGCAGTTGAATATCCAACTTTTTCTTCTCCTCCTTAATTTTTCCTACGGTCGTTTCAATGCCATTCTCCAATAATGACGTTGATAAAGAATCCATTCTTTTCTTCAAGTCGTACAAAATGCTGTTCTTGGCGTTTTTGATCTCTTTTCTTATTATAGTAACCATTCTATTCTCCATATTTTTTAAACAATTTTGAAATCCTGAAAACATAAAAAGTTCAAAATTAAATTAAAATTTTTTGTCACAATAATAATTATTTTTCATTGAAACTTTGGGAAATAATAAAGAATATGTAATCATACATCTGTGGACAGACGTATGTTTTCATGTTCTTTGCTATTTCCCTAAGTTTCTACGAACGAGGAATTTATATAGCTCCTATTTAGTAAAATTTATGTTACTTTTAAATTTTTATTTAGAAAGAATATAAGTATACCATCGTCATTTTGTAAAGAATAATTGGAACTGCCAAAAAGAATCGAAGTCTGTTTTTGTAACTCCTTTGGTTTCCTTGAGGCTGAAATGATCGAACGTTCTTGGTTTGCAGGCTTTTTCGAGATTTTTGTTCTTTCAGGAGTATTTTCTTTGGAGTTTCTGCTAGATTCGACATCTGTGTAAATATGAAAGTACGTATTAGGTAAATTTTATTTAAATTGGATTGAATTGACAATTAATCTTTTTTTACTATACCTGAGATT
>NC_046660.1:124587136-124589489 GCF_010883055.1 Belonocnema kinseyi | reverse complement strand
TCTTTTAAGCAATTTTGAAATCCTGAAAACATAAAAAGTTCAAAATTAAATTAAAATTTTTTGTCACAATAATAATTATTTTTCATTGAAACTTTGGGAAATAAAAAGAATATGTAATCATACGTCTGTGGACAGACGTATGTTTTCATGTTCTTTGCTATGTCCCAAAGTTTCTACGAACGAGGAATTTATATAGCTCCTATTTAGTAAAATTTAAGTTACTTTTAAATTTTTATTTAGAAAGAATATAAGTATACCATCGTCATTTTGTAAAGAATAATTGGAACTGCCAAAAAGAATCGAAGTCTGTTTTTGTAAGTCCTTTGGTTTCCTTGAGGCTGAAATGATCGAACGTTCTTGGTTTGCACGCTTTTTCGAGATTTTTGTTCTTTCATGAGTATTTTCTTTGGAGTTTCCGCTAGATTCGACATCTGTGTAAATATGAAAGTACGTATTAGGTAAACTTTATTTAAATTGGATTGAATTGACAATTAATCTTTTTTTACTATACCTGAGATTACATTTCCTCAGGCAGCTTTCGGGACCTTTGAAGAACTATCAAACCCATCTGAAATTGAAATTATATGTTATTTAAAGTTTTAAATTATATTTAGATTAAATTATATTGACAAATAAATCTTCTTTCACTATACCTGACGTTGAATCTTTACTTAAAGTTTTCCTTTCTCATTTCCCTCATCCTCCGACTCCTGTTTTTCTTCGTCATTCGAAAAATTAGAATCGCAGCTAGATTCTCCTACTGTGGTGTTTTCCACAGTTGATTGAGCGCACGATCGATTAACACGCCTTTCACCCTGTTCATAAGTATCTATAACATTGAAATATATATTATTGTTATATTGTTTATTTGAACAGTTCACTTCGACAAGACATTGTAAAAAAGAACTGTCTCAGGGTGTCCAGTGGAGAACTGAAAAAAAATTCCTGTACATTTCTCGAAAACTTTTTCAAAATTCCCGTACGTATCAGAAATAGATTGCTTTTTCATGAAAATCCTTTTCATGAAAATTTAATGTGTTTTTATAAAATAGGGGTAATTATATAAAATAGAAAAATAATCAAGCTCAAAAGTTAAACTCTTGCACTCAGTATTTTCATGGCAAAATGAACATTTTTTTTATATAAATGCTTTTCGTGACACTTTAAAGGGTTTTTTTAAAAATAAATAAGAGAGGTATTTATGAATATAAATAGACAAATAATCAAACTCAAGAGGTTAACTTTTGCTCACAGTCTTTTGATGACAAATTAAAAGAATGTCTTGGTTTTCCGAATTATGAAAATGTACTTGAAAACATTTTTATGTTGATATTTTTGTAAATGCCGTTTTTTTATATTCCCGATATGAGACAGAAAAGTCTCCTCAAATCTTGATAGATTTTGATGCATTGTTCATAAGACAGAATAGTACTGTTTAACAGAACCTGCATTTCAACAATAAATTCAAAATCTCTTAGAAATGATAACAGTTTTTTTCCACTATTTCAAAACTTTCTACTAATAAAAAATGTTCTAGAAAAAGATTAAAAACGCACTAAAAAATTATTCGAATTATTATAAAGAAAACTTACTTGCTACCTGTAAAATTTTCACTTCGTGTTCTTTCCACGACAGCTGAGGTTCAGCCTTCGTTTTTATCATCTCGTGCAACTTTTTTCCACCTCGAAGTGGATAACGACATATCGGAAAAGATCCAGATTTATCAATCCATTTTGATGGAACCAAATCCACGACTTTTTTGCCATCTTCGTCAACTTCGTTAACGAATACAACGATTGCGAATAATTTCTGAAGATACTTTAATGCCTAAGCAATAAAAAGGTCTTGTTTAATTGACAGAAATACATAACTATATTTTTTTTTTATTGAAATTAATTAGTTCGGAACTATTTTTAAGAAATTATAGTTGAGATTGCTGGAATATGGGCCACTTTACTAAAAATAAATTATTTTTTGAGTAAGCCATTCTAAATATTATTAAATTATCTTTCAAATGGCCTATTGTTCATTAAATTTTTGTTGTTAGAGTCCCGACAATCCATCGAAAAAGACTTTGTGTGCAATATTCGAGCCATCTGTAGTACAATTTTTTGTGCTAACGAATCTTTTTTGACAAAAATTTGTGTATAAAATACAAATGAACATCAGTCTAACAATTATTAAAAAAGAAACTGTGACAATTATTTCAATATAGTACATAAAATAATTGAATTTATAATACCTGTGAATCCATTGTATCAGCACGTGGCCGCGTTTTCACGGTCTTGTGAAATTTCTTACTTTTGTGAGGTTAAGTAACCTGAATCGTTTCTGCACGTTTATCGTTTATAAA
>NC_046660.1:124585079-124587036 GCF_010883055.1 Belonocnema kinseyi | reverse complement strand
TACTGAGCCGAAAGTCAGGGTTATTCTGGCAAACCAGGTTGGAAGTCAAAAGACCAGAGTCCGGCCCAGTAACGGCTCATTAAATGGCCGAAAGTCAGAATTTCTCCGTCAAATCATGTTAGAAGTAGAAAAGCCAGTCTGGCCCAGTAACGGCTCATTAACGGGCCGAAAGTCAGGTTTTTTTCTGGCAAACCAAGTTCGAAGTCTAAAAGCTATAGTCTGGCCCAGTAACGGCTCATTAACGGGCCGAAAGTCAGAATTACTCCGTCAAATCATATTAGAATTAGAAAAACCAGAGTCTGGCCCAGCAATGGCGCTTTACTGAGCCGAAAGTCAGGGTTATTCTGGCAAACCAGGTTGGAAGTCAAAAGACCAGAGTCCGGCCCAGTAACGGCTCATTAAACGGCCGAAAGTCAGAATTTCTCCGTCAAATCATGTTAGAAGTAGAAAAGCCAGTCTGGCCCAGTAACGGCTCATTAACGGGCCGAAAGTCAGAATTACTATGTCAAACTATATTAGAAGTAGAAAAGCCAGAGTCTGGCCCAGCGATGGCACTTTACTGGGCCGAAAGTCAGGGTTATTCTGTCGAACCAGGTTGGAACTCAAAAGACCAGAGTCCGGCCCAGTAACGGCTCATTAAAGGGCCGAAAGTCAGAGTTTCTCCGTCAAATCATGTTAGAAGTAGAAAAGCCAGAGTCTGGCCCAGCAATGGCGCTTTACTGAGCCGAAAGTCAGGGTTATTCTGGCAAACCAGGTTGGAAGTCAAAAGACCAGAGTCCGGCCCAGTAACGGCTCATTAAAGGGCCGAAAGTCAAAATTTCTCCGTTAAATCATGTTAGAAGTAGAAAAGCCAGAGTCTGGTCCACCAATGGCACTTTACTGGGCCGAAAGTCAGGTTTTTTTCTGGCAAACCAAGTTGGAAGTCTAAAAGCTATAGTCTGGCCCAGTAACAGCTCATTAACGGGCCGAAAGTCAGAATTACTCCGTCAAATCATATTAGAATTAGAAAAACCAGAGTCTGGCCCAGCAATGGCACACTACTAGGCCGAAAGTCAGGGTTATTCTGGCAACCCAGGTTGGAAGTCAAACAGCCAGTGTCTGGCCCAGCAATGGCACTTTACTGGGCCGAAAGACAGAATTACTCCGTCAAATCATGTTAGAAGTAGAAAAGCCAGAGTTTGGCCCAGTATCGGCCCATTACAAGGCCGAATGTCGATATTACTCCGACAAACCATGTTGGAAGTCAAAAAGCCATAGTCCGGCCCAGTAACGGCTCATTAACGGGCCGAAAGTCAGAATTTCTCCGTCAAATCATGTTAGAAGTAGAAAAGCCAGAGTCTGGCCCAGCAATGGCACTTTACTGGGCCGAAAAGTCGGGATTATTCTGACATACCAGGTTGGAAGTAGATAAGTCAGTCGGAACCGTAAATGGCGCTTTACTGGGCCGAAAGTTGGTTGCGCGCGCAACCAACTTCTCCGCTTCTGGTATCCTACTATTTGTCACACGGACACACACTGTACCTGTGTATGAGGGACCGTCGTGTCGTTTTTAATTTGTAATCACTCGTACAAGTAGTGTGCATAGTTTACTTCAAAAGCATTTTTAAAAGCATTTTAAAATATGTCAAAGTATTATCATTTACGCAAATCCCGAGAGTTAAATAAAAGAAAAAGAAATAATTTGAGTGACACCAGTGACGAAAGTGAAGAGCCTCCAGAAAAAATATTTAATGTATCTTTGACTGGGTCCACATCTGAGTTTAATTCCTCGTCAAGTATAATTTTCTAGGAAAATGACGGAACTTGTAACGATGATGATGTCTTCCATGAGTAAGTAAAAATGTTATTTTCTTTCACAGTAATCATAAAAATAGCCTAAGTCTGTCATCTGACAATTCTGGTTTATAGGTTATGTTCTTCTCTAATTTTTATTAACGATCCATTATAATTTATTATT
>NC_046660.1:124581017-124584979 GCF_010883055.1 Belonocnema kinseyi | reverse complement strand
GAAAGAAGGAGCTCTTCTTAATATTTTGACACCAAAATCATGTCGATACACCTTACCGACTGCGAGTAAAGCCACCCACGCTTTAACTTGACAGACTGTAATCTTGGCATGCAGTGTTATATTATTCATTCTCAATCTATTGCGACTGAAAACCCGACTTTTTGCAAGTGAAAGTGCCAACATTTGGAATTTGTTTATCTAAATTGTTTATAAACATTTACGTTGCTATATTTTACTAAATATCATCGAAGATACATTTTTTTAGAATATCCGAAGCCATTCGAGCGATTAAATAAAATTAAAATTTTGATTAAACTTTACATTTAAATATTTTTGCACGAGAATTATTGATCAAAATGGTTATTGTTGACTTCTCAAATATTTTTGTGACCAGCAGTCATTCGTCTAACAGCTATCGCCTGCGAGCAATAATATTATTTTCCATTTCTTCAAAACCTCCCGCGACTATAAATGTACATATTTAGATTCTATCGTCATGCAACGTTTGGAAGAATATTAAATAATAAATAAGGTTCGCAACACTACTCAGTGGCCGTATACATCAAACCTCGCCAGTAGCGGTGAGTCTGATTACTCTCGGCCGACTACTACTGACAGTTCACATGTACCTAGTGAGGCCGACACAGTACGTTCTGACGACCGATCCTTCTCCCGCGTCCACGCTGGTACTATTTCAGTAGTACCAAACACTGGGTCGGCAACTTTTTCTTCGAGTTCGCTTACGCGACCGCCTGCCAGCAGAGTAGTGTCCGGAAGATTTTCTCAGAGAACAAGAAATAACGCTTATCTTATTTCCCCGCCCTCAGTATAATCGTAGCCTATATCCATATATATACCTATCCATATAGAACAATTCCAAGAAAAAAGGAAGAATGAAGCGGCTTAATTTTGCACCGCCATTCTCTTGCGGGCCAAGGTAATTCGAAGGAATTTAATTAAACACTCTTAACCTCCGAACTCCAGCGTGGACAGTTGGCTTCCTTTTCCGAGGTGAAAGTTGGCTGTTAGCGCCGGTATTCGGTCTCACGCCTGTATCTTGTAAGCCGGGGCATTCTTAAGTGAGGCCCTGGTGGAGCTCACTGAATACTGGCAAACACAAACCTACCCGGGGACTGGAAGTTGAGCGTGGCTGATACTATTGGCCGAGGTTGCGGCCGGAGTCGGATGGTCGCACGAACCTCTAATAACCCTGCGAGCTAGTGGTGGGTGGCCCCATGGTTCTTACTCCATATTATACTCCGGATCTCTCTCTTGATTGTTGGTAGATGCCAAGAAGACATCCTGACGCTCGATAGCGGGCCAGACAGAAGCAGAAGCGAATACAGGACGAGCGCGAAAATGCTCTTCTGGACTCAGAAGATCGGAAACGCTCCCAGAATACCAGGATTGATCCCCGAACAGGAGCAACGTTTAATAACAATCCACGTGGAAAGGTATCGAGCGACCTGGCCACTCCCTCTCTTTGCCCAGCACTTGGACTGCCGCCCCCTTAGCCCTCATGACCACAACCGATGCAGCCGTAGATGTCGATGCAACAGTAGCCTGCGAAGAGCCAGCCGCACCCCGAACTGTTACACCTGAAGGCGACTGGTCGTCTTTTCTGAACAAAATGTAATAATTAATAAATACTTACATTACTCCTCTTCGATTCCTGAAAGATTTGGCAACTTTCGATGAAACTCTGAAGGATTAATTCAATTTTTCGAAAATCCAGCATTTTCCCATGTTAAATATATGCGATTTTCAAGTGCCTGGTTGCACATGTTAATGCTAGATTTCAAAGAAAAAAATACGGATTTTCTTTCTCTAGAACTGAAAACGTTTTTGGATCGCCTTTTCTGCTATACCTTCTATGTTTTTGGCTAGAATTGAATTTATGAGACATTATGTTGTGCGCACCTAGCTTTCGCCTTTTTCACACTTTTGATGAAATCCTCTACTCCGATGTCATCATGGCCATTAATAATTATCACGGTTTCGATTGCTAGTTTAGCATTAACTTTTTCCTCTTCTTTAGCTTGTAATTGAAGTGGGTTTTTTTTTCTCTCTCTCTCTCTCATTTAGTAATTGTTCGTTTCTCAGTCGGCGACTATCTATAGCTTATCTTTCCTCTTCTTCTTCAGTTGCAAGTCCATGTATCGTAGTTTCCAATATTTGAGGGTGAGATCATGTTGTTTCTAATCTTACTTCCGGTAAATGATTATTATTCACTGATTTACACTCGCCGTCCTTATCAAGGTCATCTGTTAATTCATGTTCTTCTTTGTCTGTTTCTATATTTCCTGTGTATCCTAATCCTTTTACTATCCTCTGAATCTCTAAAATTCTATTTTGGCTCTCTATTTTTAATGCTATCATGTTAGCTGCTAGAGTTTCGATGTTTTCCCACATTCTTTTTCCTGTTTCTCCGTCCATTGCAAAGAGAGAGGCTTGCGTTAGTTTAGGGGATTGTCTTCCGGACACACTAGAAGATGAGTCCGTCTCGTACCCTTTAAAATGATCGCGATAGTTTTTGGGATGCCAGTGTGTTTATTTTCATACTTGTTGGTGTAAAATGGTGTCGCGTAATTATTTTATATGTGTATTTTTTGGACTTTTTGTCCTTTACTACAGTGAAATGCAGGGTATCGTTCTACTACAATAACCGGATTTCAAAGTGACGCAATTTTTTATTAAGGGAGAATAATGCTCTGAAACACTAGGAGTATGCTCTACCAGAATTACAAAACTTTGCCTCGCCTAACGTGAAATTAACTTTGATTTCACGTTAGTCTTCTTCCTCAGACAGGAAGAAGGACTTATTCTCTTTGTAGTTTAATACAATTTGTTTGTTTTATATTTTTTATTTGCTTTCTTTCAAACTTGCTGTTGATTTTCTTTCTTGATTGGGACCGCTTGATCCTTAGTAGGTGGCAGGAAGTCCATGAAGTTGCTAAATGCTGACCGGATTTTAGCGTTGACTGATGACGTGTCGTCAGTTTTCCTATTGTTGTCACGCAGATGCGTCTTCCACCTGATTGCGGGCCTCGTTCTGTTTTTTGATTGGGTTTACGTTGTATAACATCTACTTGATTCAGTGATTCAGTGTTTACGCCGATTAAATGCATTTATAGTTTTAAAAAAATAGTCGAGTTACCAAATGGTACTCGAATAATCTTTATTCAAAGTATGCATAATTAGGTTACAAGATTAGAAAGAACTTACTTGCGCTGGGCCAAAACGCTACATATATAGCCCAAATTAGTAGTGAGAGAAGTCCAAGAGGTCAACCGTTGCAACAATGTGACATATTATTTTGTCGTTTGTCCCTCCAAAATTCTATTTTAAGATTAAGAAATTATTTTTGATGCATTTCCCAATCATTATTTATCATGAACATTCAATTTAAATATTTCTGTAATTTAAAATTCTCACGCTCACAGTAACCAATCGGGTGCCGGTGCGACGCAAGCGCAGTTCAAAAAGTTCACAAAATTGGGAGCACTGGCCTGACCTTTATTTATTTTTGTGAGCGTAAAATACGATTTTTAAAAGATCCTGTAGGGCCCATTGCCGAAATGATATCTAAGGGCTGCACTTGGCCGCCTTCACATGCCCGTCACTGGCTGTCAGTATTAGCCCGAAATCAGCATATCTTAACGGCCCATTGCCGAAATGATATCTAAGGGCTGCACTTGGCGGCCAAGGCTTGGCCGCCACTTGGCAGCCTCCACTTTCCCATCACTAGTTGCCAGTATTGGCCCAAACAAATATATATTAATGGCCCATTAACGAAATTATATCTAAGGGCTCCACTTGGCCTCCCTCGCTTGCCCGTCACTGTCTGCAAATATTGGCCGAAAAATGAGTGCCAAGTTAATGCGAACTCGGCGTTTTCCTATAATTAAAAGAAATAAACAGAAAGTTTGAATGGAAATATATTTATTACATATATTTACATA
>NC_046660.1:124552456-124580917 GCF_010883055.1 Belonocnema kinseyi | reverse complement strand
AGAGGGAGCTCTTCTTAATATTTTGACACCAAAATCATGTCGATACACCTTACCGACTGCGAGTAAAGCCACCCACGCTTTAACTTGACAGACTGTAACTCAATACAACATCTTTTGACAATAACCCACCGACTTGGCCATCAAAAAAATTTAATCAGATAAAACCTCAATTTTAATTATTTTGTCAAAAGAATTGTTAACAACAGTGGTTATCGTTAACTTTTCTAATATTTTTGTGACTAGCAGTAATCCTTCCAATAGCTTAATGGATTTCCAGTGCAAAAAATGTTTCTATTCGAAAGGGCCAACATTTTCAATTTGTTTATCAAATTGGTTTATAACAAATTAATTGAAGAATAAACAAATTATTTGTAATCTATGAGTTACTAAACATTCATTTAATACCATATAAAGTTTTCCTGAGTACAAGGATCAACAAGGACAATTACTTTAACCGAATATTTTGGGTACAGCTGTTGTAGCCCCCTTTTGAGGTCTTGATACCTCTCCTCATTATCTTTCTTCTTGGCAGTGATGTTGTAGTCGGCCGAAGTCGAGAATTCAATCGCGAATATAGTTCGTTTCTAGAATTCTTGGAGAACGATTACAGGCCTCAACTGCGCAATGGAAACTGCACTCCGAAAATGTAGTTCTAGGAAATTGGTCATTTCTCATTATGGACAATTGTATCTATCTCCCTCGGAGCTTTCGGCAGGGCAGAATCGCGACAAACACCGTAAGACTGAAAAGATGATAATAAAGCACTTCTAGGGCCGCATTATGTCTGCGGAGATACGTCGTTCCTGTGTGGGTGCGACAGCCAGACAGTATGTGTTCTAGGTAAACAGCGTGTGCATGACACGCTCTGCACTTATCACTGGGAACTTTTTGACACAAAATTGTACATTACTTATACAAAATTAACACAAATCTGTATTGAACTAAGAACAGCCAAAGTTTGCTCTTTTAAAAAAAAATGTTCTTATATATTTCTTTAAAAGTTTCCGTTTATTTTATTGTCAAGCAGCTCTTGGCGGCATTTTTCAACCCCTGCTTTCTTTACTTCTGCTTTCTGAAGCGAAGCGTCTAGATGGAGTAATGCACTTTCCTTACTTCTGATGTTAAAACTTAGGACAAGGGTCTCGACCGCCTAATCCGCGGCTTTGTAAAGAAACGTTCCTTTTCCAATCATCTCGTGGTTCCTGACCACTTTAAGGAGCGGATATCTGCCATTTGCAACGATAAAACCTGTAGTTATGATCGTTTGGTTATGAAGACATTGAAGATTTAGAATTCCGCGTTCGTCCTGTCGGCGCGAGATGTATAATCATTAAATCTGCCGAAGAAGATGTTTGTATCTGCTTCGAAGAGACTCCTTCAGTAATGTTACGACCTGTATGCGGCTTTGAGGCGTCTTTCCTTTCTTCAGATAAATATTGGCACACTTTTCCAACGCAAAATCCATACTAATCTCTCCTGTGTAGTTCTTGACGATATTTAACCCGTTAAGGATCAAACGTCCGTTTTACCAACACTTTTTTGATTGAGATTTTCTGCTACAGAATCGATTGTTAGAAATTTTAAAATCAATCAATTCTAATGTAAAATTTCCTGAAATTTTAAAATACGCCTTCCAAATTGCAACAAAATTAAAATTTAAATAATTATATTTGTTTATTTAACAAAAAATACGATTTTTTAATTGCATTTAGTCTTCATTTGATTATTTTCGCCTCGAATTTGTGAAGGTATACCTCTAAAAAGTGAAAATTGAAACTGCTTTTGTTTGTGGATAAAGCATTTACAAAATTTAAAAAAAAAACGAAAATGGAAATTTTAAACCAAATTACGCACGCTATGAAAATCGTAAAAAATAAAAATGGAGCTTTGCGGAAAACAATGTTTTTTTCTTCAATTATTATTGAAGTGGCATTTAATGCGACGACTAACCTACGAAATTGAATACAAAATAATGTATGTCATCGTTATCAACAATTTTCTGAAGAAAATTAAGATTGATTATTTTTAAATGTAAGAAGGACGATTTTTTTCACTCCAAAAGTGGCTTCAAAATTGAATAGGGGACAACAAATAACAATTTGCGTAATTTTTTAATAGAATTTCTATATCAAGCTGTGTATAAGATTGTCACAGATTGTTTAAAAATTGTTATTTAGTATCCCATATCCAATTATCGAATCACTGTTTGTTTATTGTCAGGTAACACAGGCCTACAAATAATGGGCTCATGTCAGTTGTTGGAAAGTGGAGGGTCATTTCCTGATGTGACGGGATAATACTGACCCCGGCTTCGGATTCTACGTTAAAAACTACTTCGCAAATAACCCTCCATTTTCCAACAACAAAACCATGTTGGCCTGTGTAAATTAAATGGAGAAACTATCCTTTTTACTTATAAATATAAAGAATATTTGTTTTGTTAAAGAAATTGCTCATAACAATCACATAAATTATTTTTTATTTAATTGCGTTGGTTAGTCATCGCAATCAATCTCACTCAAATAATAATCGAAGGAAAAACCATTTTTTTCTGCAAGGGCCGATTGGGAGACTTGTTTAATGAAATTGTTATTATCAATCTCTATTGTTTATGATTAATAAAGCATGAAATATATAAATGGCTTTAACGGCAATTATGTGAATGACTTTTGGTTAGAAAAAGAAGTCAACCTGTGAAAAACTTATTTATAAAGAATTTGTTTGTAAAAATGATGATAAAAACAGTGATTGTTAACTGATGTTCATTTTTTTACAGATTAGAACTCACATGGGAAATATTAGCAACTAGCATGGAGCAAAAAAAATCTCCACAAGAAAAAAAGCACTAATAGAAATTTGTTTATAAAAATTGTTTATAATAATAAAGTTAAATATTACCAGAATTGGTTATATTCTGCGAATGCATGTGCAATCATTCCTGTTGATAGTTTCTATCTGTATTTTTTCTTGAGATAAAAATTCACGAAACTTAAAAGGTCAATTTCGTCACTTTATTTGTTATATATTATTGTTCTATAAAAAAATAAAAAATTGCAAACTACACTTCTCTGAAAAATGTCATGCTGAGCATTAAAAAAAAAAATTCAAATCGGGTAAGAGATACGAACTTTATGCGATTGCGAACAGTAAATTCCTATGCCAGCCCCCTCTTTGTCGTGGCATGCGAAAATAAAACCTTCTGTACCTGAAGTTAGCCCTGATGATCTGATAATAGCAAAAGTTTGCTCCTTCTACAAGGACTGCTTTTTTACATTAATGTGAACATTTTTGTGCATTTTCTTGTCGAATAGCTTACGGCGGAATTTTTCAACCTCTGCTTTTTTTACTTCGGCTTCTGGAAGTAAAGCATCTGGATGGAGTAATGAACTTTTTTCCACTTTTCTCGCTTCTGATATTAACATTCAGGCTAAGGGTCTCGGTCGCCTGCTCCACGACTTTGTAAAGAAACGCTCTTTTGCCAATCATCTCGTAGTTCCTGACCATTTTTAGGAGACGACCTCTGCCATTTGTAATGATGTAAGCTGTACTTAGAACAATTCGATTATGAAGTCACTGGATATTCAGAAGTCCACGACTGCTTTGACGGTGTGATATATATAGTCGCGGAACAGGCGAATTGATGTAAAAACTCTTATGCATACATATGATCTTACGTGTGGCGATTAGTCTCAGACACCTTGTTCAACGCTGACAGATTAGAAGACTAAATCTGTAAAAGATTATGCTTGTATTTGCTTTGGAGAGACTCATCATTGATGTTACGTCCTGAATGTAGCTTTGCGGCACGCCCAGGTATGTATAGGTCTTTCCAGTGTCAACATGTCTAATAACACTTATATTCACAAGCTCAGGATTCCATACCAGGGTTTCATATCAATCTCTCCTGTGTACTTCTTGACGATATAAGTTAAAGCACTTTGAAGTTTGCTTTTACATAGATTTTCAGTTCATCCATACAAAATATATGAATGGCCTTATTATTGTGCTTATAAGTATCGCCAAAGAGGTATCCAGAAGAATTTCTTAGTGCAAGAGATAGAGGCAGAAGTGGGATGCAAAAAAGCCAAAAGTGACGTTGTTCGTTGTTACACGATAATTTCCAGATGATATAGTAAATCTTGTTTTATAAAGGGGCATCAATCTCTCTATGGATATCACTGTGTGCGAATGAACCTTTAACCTTTCCAAAAGAAAGATGATAAGTCTGTGATAGGTTAAATTGAAAGGTTTCTGGTAGTAAATCCAGGCCAGTGACAAGACGCGCTGATAGGCTGCTAGGTGTGTTCAAACAAGTTATTGGTCTGCAATTCTCTAAGCCGGATAAGTGGCCTTTTTTCGGTGGGATTATAGTGCGTCCTAATACCAGCCACTGCGTAATAAACGTTTCCGACATTAAATATTAGGTGAATATGCGGGCCAGATGTTGATATGTAGAAGTAAACTACTTCCACCAGAAGTTCTTGATACCATATGGTCCTACAGCAGTGATTGATGGACATTCCTCCTCAGATGTTATGAAGTTGTCGCAAAACTCCTATAAACGGATGATACTATCTGTACCCGAAGTTAGAAGTTAGAAAGTTATCGGACTTGTACTGTATCTTTTTTCAACTTCATTGTTTTCGCCATCTTGTATACCTCTCTCTAAAAAGTCTCCATCTCGTTAGCTTTGGATGGATTTTCGACAGAAACCGGGTAAAAGCTAGAGACGTAATAGGTCCACAAGAAACTGTTGACTCTCCCGGATCCTCTCTCTTGTGTATTATTCTCCTTACGTCAGATAATACTCGTTATCTGTCAACAATATTCTGCTTGATTGTCAGCGGCTGAGTCTTGTTCAGTGTGTTATTGAAGATTCTCAGTTCTTGGGCGAACTTTTGAACCTTTTCTGTGAAAGCTCTACTAGTTGTTGTTAGTGAGTCAAGCACTCAATGAACACGGGATACATTTTGTTTGCCCACCCAGTCTTCTGTTTCAGTTGATGCAAGCGTCTTTTGATCTTTATATCCATCGACAGTTTTTGATTTCGATTCGAATCAGCCAAAGCTCTGGCAGCACCATACACTGAACAATTGTTGGTACATAGGTAAGACTCCTTCGAGATATCCTCACAAACGGAGGCATCTATTTCAGTCAGAGCTTGCAGCATGTGCTCCGTGTATATATCTATTCTTCAAGAGGTAGGCACGTTGATTTCGCAATGACTGGCGCGAAATGTGCTGAAGCTCTAAGTGTTTCTGACACCACAGAGTGTGCTTACGTGCCACACAGCCTCCGTGAGCAGAGATAAGGCTGACATCGTAGCAGTCTAGCAAGTCATGTGAGCATTTTGCTGGTTCGTTGTCTTGTTTCCATCAAAATTATTTGCAGTACCGCGAACTCTAGGGTGATCCGCATTGTTTTCCAACACATTTGGGGGTTCCTCTGCGCATTTGCTCATTTTCAACCGCATCTGCTAGTGAAAGGGTTCGTCCGCCCTTGTAGAGCCTCGCATGTAATGATAATGCTACATACTCTGAGAGATCTGTTATTGCCACGGAGCAGAATTGATAGAGGCAAGAGGGAGATGCAGAAAAGAATCGGACTGAGTAGAATCACCATTCTCGTATGTACCTACTATCTGCCCAAAATATATAGACCCCTCGGTTTTTGTACAGATTTTCGGGAAAATCTCAGCAGAAAAAAATATGAGACAACTTGTACGTTGCAGGTGAAGGTTTTGCCAATACTGATACAGAGTTTTAAAACGTTAAATAATTAGCGATTAATTCCTGGCGAATGAAAGGTGAAAAAGTACCATAAGCATACTATCATTTTCGAATACTCAACCTTGAATTGCTCCAAGTCACTGAAAATAAATTATGAAAATTCTAAAAAAAAGATATGGTTTCTTCGATCTTTCCTGTGAACAATGGTGAAATTCAGAGCCAGAAATAATCATTTTAAAATGAAGTGGAGCGAAGGAGAATGATCTTTTTTTCAAGAAAAAATTTTTTATTTCAAAAGTAATCGTTTGTTAATAAGTTGTCCACAAAAACATAGAGAGGTGTCATCTTCGAAACTAAGGAACGTATAGAGATGTTTCTTGAAGCAAAATACAACTTTTTGGCTTCTGGCAGTGTTGTATGTATTTTCAATGAACAAAAAGTTGCAGTTGAATGTTTAAAAAATGATTTTCTTCTTGGAAAAATACAAAAGACTTTACGAGAATCGAGGCAACAGCAATCTCACTAGGGCACTTTGCTAGCGCTACTGCTACGCGTGCGATACGACTTTCTCTCGTACACAGGCTATTTACACAGTCCCTAAGTCCTGATACAAAAAAAAAACAGGAATACAGTTTCCTCGATTATCGTAAAGTCTTTTGTATCTTAACAACTTATTGACAAATAATTATTTTTGGCTATAAATTTCACCATTGTTCACAGAAATAATCAACGAAGCCATATATATTTTTTTTTAGAATTTTCATAATTTATTTTCAGTGACTTAGAGCGATTTAAAGTTGAGTAGTCGGAAATGATAATATGATTATGGTACTTTTCCACGTTTCATTCGCCAGGAAATAATCGCTAATCATCTGAATATTTTGAAACTCTGTATCAGTAGTGCCAAAACTTTCACCTGCAAGACGCATATTGTCTCATATTGAAAAAAAAATTTCTGCTATAATTTTCATAAAATCTGTAAAAATCTGTAAAAAATCTGTAAAAATCTGTACAAAAATCAAGGTGCCTATATTTTTTTGACAGATAGTAGACACATTCAAGAAGCTTCTAAGCCAGTTCATGGGTTCGTGTTATCGAATGCCTTACGGTAGTCAATCCAAGCCATGGACAGATTGCGTCGATACCTGATCGACTCCTGTGCAATGTAACTGTCTATTAACAGGTTCTTCCTGCAAACAGTCAGCCCTCTCTTGTATCCACGTTGTTCTACTAATGAACTCCATGCCGGCTCTATGGATGTAAATATCCATTCTTTCAGAATGCCAGTGAATAGCTTGTAGCTGGTGTTTAAACAAGCCTGCAGTTCTTTGGACGGGACAAACCTCCGGTCTCAGGAATCAGTACCGTGCGTCTGTCCACAAACCACTGCTGGATGGATTGATCTCCGTTTGGGAAAGTATTAAATATAGAAACCAGGTATTGGTGCGTAGAAGTGAACTTCTTTCACCAAAAGTTGTTGATTTTATCTGGTTCTGGCGCTAAAAAGTTGTCATTTCTAGCGATAACTGTAAACAACTCTTCAACAACAATCGGTGGACATTCCTCTTATGGAAAGTGCAACCGGCGCCTTTGGCTAAAGTTATGAAAAAGTGGGATATCTCTGGAATTTTACTAAATACACTTAACTTACAGTTTAAATCGCTTTTGGGCTATCGAAAGACCTCTTATTTTTTGTGCCCAGTGTTGATTGATGTTTAACAATTCACATTTCTTTAGTGTGTGATTTGCTTTTCTTAAGTCGTGGGAAAGTCCCCTAACTTTTAGATTTTATTTTTATTTGATGTTATGTAGCTAATTAAGAACTGAAAATTTGGCGCATGCCTTCTCGCCGTTTGAATTTTAAACTGAACCTGTGAAATATGATCGCGAGCCTTACTTAGGCGTACTGAAGTATTATTTCTTCTATTGTCACTGAGCAGGAAGACCGCCTTCTCGTAAACTTCACAGTTCAGAGTCCACAAATTAACCTCTTAGAGAAGCAAATAGGGGAGAGCAGCATTAGCCTAAGTTAATTTTTCCATCCTAAGAAAGACTCTTTAGTAGATTTTAGATCTCCTAGATCTCATGTTGGCATTATCGGCTATCTACAAAGGCGGTCTTGCTGGAACGGGTGCTTTGTCCGCTGGAGGACAATACTGGATAAGAACCGAATAGAAACCCATTTGGGTTTTAAACGTCTCCAAACGGTTCCTGAAAGGCACTTGACAGTGATGTGTACCCTAACCGATCCTAAATAGATTTTATCCGGCAATCGGTAACAAAAATTTAATATTGTCGAAGACCGAAGTCAGTTTCAAACTGGTCTCTATTCGGTTCCTAAAAGGTACTTGACCCTGGTATATGTGTTCTATTTCGCGATCAAAAACATAAATAAAAGATTGTCAAAGATTGAAGTTAGTTTCTGGCTGGTCTCGAACTGGTTCCTAAAAGGCACTTGACGTTGGTGTGTACTCTAACCAGTCCCAACCGAATTCTCTGAGGCAATCGGAAACAGAAATGAAATATTTTTAGACCAAAGTGAGTTTCTAACTGTTATCTAATCGATTCCTAAAAGGAATTTGACTCTGGCGTGCTTTGTAACCAGTGCTAACCGGGTTCTATATGGGCATTTCATAACAGAAATCAAATATTGTCAGACAGAAGTTAGTGGATGGATGGAAGGAAAGATGGATAGATAGATAAATTTTACTTTCTATTTATTTTTTTTTGTACGAGGAGGGGAATTCTTCAAAAAGACACCCAAATGAAGGCTGGGTAATGTCGCATTTTGACCGAGTAAAACCCCGCCTCTTTCCTGCCCACCTAAGTCTCCGGAACCCCTTTCGCATTACTTCAGAGACTTAGGTCACGGGCCAATGCACCATGGCGGCGCTCTCCGTCAAGAATCTTCTTCGTTCTTCGAATACACTTAATCATCCATCTCCGATATCCGGTGTTAGGTTTTCAGTTGCAGTTCGCTTTCAACTCTAATTTACACTTTTTTCTTGAAGGTCGAAGGTTGACGCCGTGCTTCCAGGTTTTGGCAGACTGACGCCTTATGTCCTTCTTGAGCGCACTGTCAGCAAATCTTGCGCCAGTCTTCTCCTTTACAATCTCGGGCTATGTGGCATAACTCGTGGCAGCGGTAGCACCGGGGTTCTGCAGAAAATGCTTTCACCTGGCAACTTACCCATCTCACCTTTAATCTACCCACTTTCTCCAATCTGGCGGCTGCCGCATCTCCCAACTCTACAAAGGCCTGGATGCAACCCCTAATGCTTATTTTCGTGAGGTTTATCTTTGGAGAAATACAAATGTGTTTCTCGTATGAATCCTCAAGTGTTTTCTGCACCTCTTCCACCTCGGTCGTTTCAACCAGGTCTCGGACTCACACTTGTGTCCTAGGTATTAGGTGCCTAATGCCACCTTTATTCCCCAACACTCCCTTCAGAGCATCGCCAAAGCTGACTCCCTCCTCTGGTTTAGCTCTCACATCGAGGAGAGTCAGCATAGCAGGTCTAATGCCGAACATAGTATTGACCGTCCGATACGCACTCGCTACTGGAATGCCGGCTACTTTTTGTAATCTCTCGATGCAGTACATCAGTTGAGAATGAACGACGCGTACCAGGATGCGTCTCTTTGACGTTCTTGGCCCCCCAACGTTTGGCATGAGACCTGTTAACGCTATGATCGTCTTGTCGGCTTTTTCGATGGTTCTGTCAAAATGCTCTTCGCATATGCATTTAGTGTCGAGCCATACTCCTAAATGTTTTAAGACCCTACTGGATCTTATCTCAACTTCTAATACTTGGAACTGAATTGGGCGCATTTTCCTCTTCTTCGTCAGGATGACAGCTTCTGTCTTTTCTGGCGTCAGTTTCAGTTTCCTGTCTTCTAGCTATTCCGCTACCCTCCTGATCGCGTTGTTTGCAGCATTCATCAACATGTCTTCGTTCATCGCCACCACTACTATGGCTACATCATCGGCAAAGCCTAGAAGCCTAACGCCAGATGGCACTTCTAGTCTTAACATGCCGTCATACTGAACGTTCCAGAGTGTTGGGCCTAGCACTGATCCTTGTGGTACACCGCTGTTGAATTTTCTAGATTTAGAACTGCCTTCAGCCTCTAGTACTATCTCACGATCTGAGAGATACGAGGCTACCAGGTTTATTAGACCCTCGTTAATGCCTCTTTTCCTCATATCATGGAGGATATTCTGCCAAGATGCACTATTAAAGGCATTCCGTACGTCAATAGTTATGACAACAAACAGTCGTCGACTAGCTTTTGAGAAAGCAGCAGCTTTTCTGTGCCACACAGTGGGAAAAAAGCACCTTTTTTGGACAAAAATCGACCGACAGTGCAATTCTTAACAGATTTTGATGTTTTTTTAGAAATGACCGTAAGACTTCCAGTTATAGCAAGTAACTGCGGATATTTTAATTCGACTTAACGTAAATTATTTATTCAACAACAAAGTTGCAACTTTTTGTTGCTAAACTTTTCCGTGATACCATTTTTTCTAAGACTTTCAAATTCATTAAAAAAGGTCATAAATCAATTAAATAAGTAACTAAAAATGATTTCCAGTGGGTTAGAGTAACTACAAAAATTGTTAATAATGTTATAAACTAATTAATTCACAGAAGTAATTTTTTCGTGATTCGCAATGATTAGCTAATTTTAATCCATAGCTTTTGTATAAAGTATCACACATAATGATGTGCGCTTACAATAAGTTAAGAATAGATAAGAATTGCCAATTATTTAAACAATTTTTATAAACAAATGCACATTTGGACCATTTTACCAAAGACAACTTCCTTTAATATTTTTCATAGTGATTGAAAAGTGTTGATTATTTAAAGAATGTTCATAAACAAATGCACATTTTCACCATTTTTTCATGTATAGGCTTGATTTTTTGTGGAATCAATTCGAAATGTCTTGCAAAAGACTCTTTGCTATTGTATTTTTATTAGTGACAAAAACTGATAATTATTTAAACAATTTTTATAAACAATTGCACATTTTTACCATTTTTTCATGTATAGGCTTGATTTCTTTTTAGCGGAATCAATTTGAAATGTCTTGCAAAAGAGTCCTTGCTGTCATATTGTTTATAGCCATTCGTGCTTCAGTGAGTGAAAATCGAGCTAACTTATTGGAGATTGTGGTACTCTCAGCCATTTTTGACTTATGTGGACCTGAAAAGGGCCGTTTTCAGGTAGGCATTCGTGCTTCAGTAAGTAAGAATCGAGCTCACTCATTGAAGATTGTGATACTTTCAGCCATTTCTGACAGAGGTTTCATCTTCCTGGATTCTACTTTTCTATAACTGCTTATCAAAGGGTCCGAATGGAGCAGAAGATGATGAAGAGCATCTAGGTTCGTCATTTCTGTCAGAAATTCTGCTGTTATTAGCTCTAACTTTTCTAAAGATCTTATTGTTTCCCTCTTGCGACTCTTCTGCATACCAACCGATTGGTAGCTCAAAAGATTGAATTATATCACTTCCGTAACTAAGCAGCTTATGTACTGATGGTGGCATTTTATATCAAGGAAAAAGATTTATGCAAAGATCAGCGGTTTCCAAACAGTAAGTCTTCAATTTCGCACAATTAACTATCCTTCCGCACGTTATAATTTGTAATATATCGTAGAATTTGGTGATCAGATCTTGATCCCAACCGGTTATTTTAGCAACTGATTTAGCTTTTCCCAAAAAGGAACGGGCAACATTTCCGGTATTTGTTGTTTCATAACCCTGCTTCACCACATCAATTGCTAAACCCAGTTTGGATCTTAATTGTATCTGAATACGCTCCTTTCATGATTTTTTCATTTCTTCCTTTTTTCTTGCGGAAAGCTTTTGAAAATCCATATTGTAGGAAACATGTAACAAATATTCCAGAACACGAATCCAGGCATGCAACGTCGAGAGACCAAATTTATAATGTGCCTCATTGCATGGAATTTTAGCTACATATGGTAAGTTGTTAACATGTTTTGCTCTAACTCCACAAATATTTCAGAGAGAAGATGCTTTCTGTTCAGTTAGAATATTACACACGTTTCCATTAATCATCGTACCCTTCAAGTCAAAGATGATATCAAAACTCATTCCACTGACACCAATGGAATAGGTACGAACTTTTTCCAGCAGCTTTATGTGATAGCTGTACTCTTTCTTTACAAGAGAATCAGTTTCTTTAAGGAAATTAAATTTAATTGTCCTACAGAAATTGACAGATGAATGTTATTTGTTCGTCCAAATAATATCATCATCTGCTTTTAACTGAAGAGGGACGAAGGAAATCAAAAAGAAAGAGATATCCGTGAAAAAGTTCTTGTGATAGCTGATGTTTTCTTCACTCTCAGAATCACTGTTATAAGATTCATCGTTTGCATCTATATCATCACTTTTCTTTGACCACTTTTTCCGTGTCATCTGATGCACAGAAGCACCGTCCATATTCCGCTTTCCAAAGAGCACTAGTTTTTTACCAAAAAGATTAGCCAGATCATCTTTTTCCATTTGCAACAAGATTCGCTTAACTGTATGACCCAGTAAACCTATGAAATGGACACTTGCTCCTAAATTAGATGTCTCTATATGCTCACCGTTTCCTGGATAACAAGCCTTTTTTGCTTCGGAGATCTTTAAATGTGGCGGATATGAATCATTGCCAGTTATTTCTTCATTGTACTTTGTTAGCTTTTCGTATTTCCTCTTCGACAGACCTAAATCCACGTACATCGCTAAGATTCTTTGCAAATTATTCTCGTCATCATCTTCCTTACGAAACTGCGTCCCAGATTCGCTATCGGAATTATTTTTGATCAATGAAAGTGCTTTGGATAATTCTTCCTTGCTATAATTTGAAGCATGTTCTTGGACGCGCAATGCTTTTTTCCTACAGACACTTTTCTATTTTTTATTATACAAAGGCATAAAAGAGTCAACCAATTTTTTTCTTATAACCATTACTTGACTTTCATCCAGAGAAGACGTAGCATTATTATTATCCAAAATCAAATCTGCTTTGTTACATTTTGATTGTGGATCGCTATTCCAAATGATGTCACATAAGTGTTGATTTTTTATTCTATATTCCATGTTAAAAAATACTTCGAAGGATTCCCTCAATATCTCCGTAGAAACACGCAGTCTGTTTGTGAACGTCTTCCATGAAGCAAAATAAAACAAATGCAGAAAAACAAATCAGCAACGACTTGAAGTTGCTCCTGCTACATTCAACTGTTTTTAGGTATAGTTGATACCAAAAACAATTTATTTGTAGCTGCAGCAACTTCAAGTCGTTCCTGATTTTGCTTTCTTCATTTGTTTTATTTTATTTCAAGAAAGATTTATTTGCAATCTATCTTTGCCAAGACATTTTGAGTTCATTCTGCAAAAAAATCTAGCCTATTAAAAAAATGGTAAAAATGTGCATTTGTTCATAAATTTTTTAAAAATAATTACCAGTTTCTGTCACTGTTAAAAATATGTCAGCAAAGAGTCTTTCGCAAGACATTTTGCATTGATTCCGCAAAAAAAAAATCAGAGCTATTCATGAAAAAATGGTCAAAATGTGCATTTGTTTATAAAAATTGTTTAAGTAATTGGCAGTTATTATCTATTCCTAACTTATTGTAAGCGCACATCATTATCTGTGATACTTTATGCAAAAGATATGGGTTAAAATTAGCTAATCATTGAGAATCACGAAAAAATGACTTTTGCGATTTAATTTGTTTATAACATTATTAACAATTTTTGTAGTTATTCTAACGCACTGGAAATTATTTTTAGTTACTTATTTAATTGATTTATGACCTTTTTTTAATGAATTTGAAAGTCTTAGAAAAAATGATATCACGGAAAAGTTTAGCAATAAAAAGTTGTAACTTTTTTGTTTAGTAAAAAATGTACGTTAAGTCGAATTAAAATATCTGCAGTTACTTGTTATAACTGGAAGCCTTACCGTCATTTCTAAAAAAAACATCAAAATCTATTAAGAATTACACTGTCTCTGAACCCGAATTGGTTCTCTGCTAGTTCTCCAGTCCGCGCTATTTCTCCTTTCAGTTTGTTCACTATAAGTTGCTCATACAGCTTTCTTTCTACATCTAGGAGACACATTGGCCTGTAGGAGCTAGGGTTTTACATTGGTTTGTTTCCTTCCTTTAACAGTACCAACCTGGATATTTTCCAGATCTTGAGAAATTCTCCTCTTATGGCCAATTTTTTATATACTTCAAGCACGTAATCTGGTTTAGAGCTTGACAATTGTTTTATTACTTCTGGTGGTATCAGTTCTGGTACTGGGGCTTTGTTGTTCGTAAGCTTTGCCCATGCGGCTTTTAATTCCTCTTTTGAGAAAACTTTAAACGCAGCGTTTAGAACTTTGTCAAAATGTACTGCATTATGCACTGGAAAGAGGCGTTTTGCGACATCCACTACGGCTTGCATCGTCATTTGTGGCTTAGGGAGGTTTCCAATTACTTTCTTGCGCACTATGTCGTATCCATTTCCCCATACATCAGCTGCTTTGATACTTCCTTGGAACTCTTTCTTGCTGCACACATACTCCTTCCACAGTTGTTGCTCCTGCAAAGGTACATTCTTCTTTGCAGCTCTTGTGTGCTTCCGTCGTTTTTTGAGGCTCACTTTCCGTTAATTTGTCTCTGAGTTATACATTTTGGAATAAAACCATTTTTTTCTATGAGTTTATTTGTTTATTGTTAATTATATTACTATATATATTATTGTATATTATTGTTGTTGTTTGTGCATTAACTTCTTTGTTTGAAAATTTAGCTATTCTGTTCTAAATTAGATTATTTAAAAAAATATATTTTTCAGTTATAATTGCATTTCTTCCGTCGAAAATTAAATTTGTTATCTGAAAATGTAACTCTTCCATTTTGCTTGAAAAAATATGGTTTAAAATTATTTTTTTAAATTGATTTTCAAACATTTGGAATTTCCGTTTTAGCTAGAAAATTATTGGTTTAAACATTAAATTATTTATTTTCAAATTCAATCTTTTGCTTGAAAATTTAAATATTTGGTTGAAACTTTGTTTTCTAATTTTGGGCAATATTGATATTTTACTGAAAGTGTAACTATTGAATTTTTGTTGAAACTTACTAATTTTTAGTTGAAAATTCAACAATGTGTTAAAAAATGTATGTATTTGATTGAAAATTCGTCCTTTTCGAAAGAATATTAGTCTTTTTGTTTGTATTTCTTTGTTGAAAATTTCACAATTTTGTTGAAGATTCTATTGTTTTTTTGATCGAAATTAATTTTTTAACTGAAATTTAACTGTTCCATTTTTTATTTAAAATTCATCTTTTTTTTTGAAAATTCATTTCTTTTGTTAAAAATCGAACTATTTCGTTAAAAATTAAATTTTTAATAAAAACTTTAACTATTCCATTTCAGATTTAATAATTATTTCTTTAGTTGAAAATTCATCGTCTTTTGTATCAAATTAGTATTCTTGTTTGAAAATTTCTTTTGTTGTCTGAAAATTAGTATTTTTTATCGGGTTGTAAATTAATTTTTTTAACTGCAAGCTTAAGTATAAATTAAAAATTTCAGTTAAAATTGTATTTATATTTATATTAGACTCTGAAATCTTATCTCCTTTATATATTTACATCCATAAATGATATTTTCTCTTCGCAATAAGCCTAATGATTCTAAGGTAATTCGGGATTTCAAATCCGGAATAAATTTGAAGAGTAGCTAGATCGTCATTGGCAAAGTCAGGCCAACTCGGGTTCGTGCTCGTTCATTTTCGGCTTTACACGAGGTCGGTTTTCGCAGCATGTAACAGAGCCGTCTCACCCACACGCTACGTGTGCATGTGTTTCTCCCAGATAGGAAAGTGGTGGGGACCGAAAAATCTAACGTTCTGGAGACAATGAAATGGGTGAACCATGGCTGAACAATGGCATAGACGTGGGTTAACCGTGGGGTAAGCGTGGAGTAAGCATGGCTTAAGGTTGGGTCAGTGTTCACCCACGGTTGAACGTGATTTGATTAAAATTGAACTTTGGCGAAATTGTCGAAGATGGACACAATCTACTAAAATTTCCTCACTATTTAGAAAGGATTGGTGGAGACATGTTTTCTTTTATTGTTCTCAGCGCAATTTTTTAAGAACCCACGTGAAAGAAGTTTGCATGGCTTAAGCATGGCAAAACACTTGGAAATATCTGGCATGAGTCATGTAAAACAAAATTTAAGAAATTTAAATTAGATTAAAATCCAAATTAAAAATCCTATTAAACCTATTATTCCAAAATCCTATATATCCGATTTAATACTATTTATTTGGGAAATTAGATTTTGTTTTGCCTTTTTATTTTCGGTTTGTCGACGATACCTTATTATGTGTTCCTCTAGACAAGTTGCAGATGGTCATTGATACTTTTAACACTTTTCGTCCAAAAATTCAATTTACTTATGAAATAGAGCAGGGTAATAGAATCAGTTTTTTGGACATAGAAGTAATGAAGGGTTAGGATGATAATATTATTACCATTTGGTATAGAAAAAGTACATGTTCAGGTAGAATTTTAAATTTCCTTTCTGCTCATCCTTTTCAAAACAAAACTGCAGTAATCAAAAACTTAGTTGACAGAGCTCTAGGTTTGTCCCATTTTCCTTTTCACACAAGAAATTTGAATAGTGTTAGAAATATCCTTTTTCTGAATCATTATCCACAAAAGTTGGTTGAGAAACATATGGCAATTAGACTTCAACAAATCAAAAATAAACAGAGTAATAATTTGCTTGCAGATAATCAAAAAGGGTTCAAGGAATACAGTTCGTTTAACACTTTCGTTTTTCCATTTTTTGGTCAAATTTCTAAAACTATTGAACTTATCTTGATAAAATAAAAAATTCATACTATTTTCCGTATAGCATTTAAAATGGATTTAGTGATAAATTTTTGAAAAGATTCTTTGGATAGTTTTGAAAAGGGTGGTGTTGTCTATAAGATGACTTGCAGGATCTGCAAGATGAATGGCGTGGGACAGACTGGCAGACTTCTTAATACTAGGATAGAGGTACACAAAAGTGATGTTCGTTTGGGACGCTGTTATAAGAGTGTTCTTGCCAGACATACAAAGAAATTTGTTGATGTTGACCATGATTTTGACTGGGATGATGTTCAAATTTTGCATAGTGAAAGTAAAGAGAGAAAGAGGGAATTAATAGAAATGCTTTATATTAAAAAACAAAAAAAGTTATCTATTAATTTAAAAACCGATTTGGCTAAGTTGAACGAAAGTTATGCTAATATGATTAATTTCATTTAACAAAGCTGTTCCATGAATTTTTTTTTACTTTCTCTATTTCTGGTGTAATTGTGACCGATATTTATATTATGTTCACAACAAATTGGCCTGCTGACCCTCATTCGATTATCAGGTATCAAAGAGAGAGAGAGGGAGAGAGAGCATCTGTTCGTGGGTGCTGTAAATTTCTACCTATTACATTTTTCTTGCCTTGAGAAGGGTACTGTACGAGTACCGAAACGTAGGTAATGCAATTTTATTTATTTATTTTTATTTCTAATGTTACTTTTTGTAATTTGATGACGATAAAAATAAAAAAGACGAATCAAAGAAAAAAAGGAGGAAGGGGATGCGGTTGGCTGCCTTATCATTTTTCTTTCCTCTTTTTTATTTTTGTCCGAAAATTAATTAATTTTGCCAAAGCAACCGATCGACTAGATGATACTTAACCAAAAATATAAACAATAAAAAGCTAACCAAGAAGTAAGAACTAGAAAGTTTTAGATCGCGAAATTGGACAAGATGGAGCTAGAAGTTGGCCAAAACTAGAAGATGCTCGCTCGCTCCATCAAAACATTAAAGTCCTATCTCGAGCGAGTAAAGAATGAAGATGCCACTTCTCACTTATAATCTAAACGCGAGAAGTGGCAACCTTCATGTTTTGCTCGCCCGAGATAGAACTTTCATGAATTGATGAAGCGAGTAAGCACCTTTTAGTTTTGGCAAACTTCTAGCCTCATCTTGCTCAATTACGCGAGCAAGACTTTCTAGCGCTAACTTCTCGGTTAGTTTTTTATTGCTTTTATTTTTGGTTAAGTACCGTCGTTAAGTACCGCGTGCGTTGGCACCCTACCGTTAGGACGCCTCGATATATATATTTTTTACTTTTCAGTTTACAATAGGATTTTTTTGTTTTTATTTATTCGTTGTGATCAAAATTTGGTCGTTTGATTCTTGTTTTTTTTAAAGGAGTTTGCATCAATGAGTCATGGAAGTGTCAGAGAAAATTAGCTTGTGTTCAAAATGGAAACCTTAAGTTTACCAATAGTCTGCACGTCTCTAAATGATAAGTTCACTAACCGTGTGCACCGAATCGCGCACCAGGTAGCTTAGCACATGTTATAACTACCAAAATAACTACGAATGATAAGCCGACGATTCGGGTGAACCGGGTCGCGCACCAGGTAACTTAGCACGTATTCTACCAGAACTTTTTCAAAATTTAATTTGTTCCAACAGTCACAATAACTAAAAACTGTCAATAGACGATCCGGGCGCACCTAATCGAGCACCAGGTAGTTTAATACGTATTCTACGAGAACTTTTTAAGAATTTAAGGTGTGCAAACTGCCAGAATAACTACCAATGATAAGCCGACGATCTGAGTGAACCGGATCGCACGTCAGGTAGCTTAGCACGTATTCTACAAGAACTTCTTCAAAATTTAAATTGCTCCAACAGCCAAAACAATTAAAAATTGGGATTAGACTAGCCGGGTGTAGCTTATTGAGCACCAGGTAGTTTAATACGTATTCCACGAGAATATCTTAAAAATTTAAACTTTTTGAATAACAAAAACAATTTCAAATGGTGAGTCGACGACTCGGGTGCATCAGGTCACGAACTAGGTAGTTTAGCACGTATTCTACGAGAACTTTTTAATAATTTAAATGAATCCAACTGCTAAAATAACTACCAATGATGAGCCACCGATTAGGGCAAACCGGATGGAGCACCAGGTATTTTAGTACGTATTCTACGAGAATTTTTAAAAAATTTAAATTTTTGTGTATCAAAAACAATTCGAAATGGTGACTCGACGATCCGGGTGCACCGGGTGGCGACTCAGATAGCTTAGAACATATTCGAAATGAACTGTTTCAAAATTTAAATGGTGAGTCGACGACGCAGCTGCACCGGATCGCGCAACAGGTAGCTTAGCACGTATTCTATAAGAAGATTTTACGAATTTAAATTATGCTAACGGCAAAAATAACTACCAATAGTAGTTATTAATGAAAGTTCTCGTATAATACGTGCTAAACTACCTGGTGCTCCAGCCGATTCACCCGGATCGTCGACTCACCATTGGTAGTTATTTTGGCAGTTAGCACAATTAAAATTCATGAAAAGTTCTTGCAGAATACGTGCTAAACTACCTGGTGCGTTAACCGGTGCACCCGGATCATCGACTCACCATTCGGGATTGTTTTCGGTTTTTCAAAAAAGTCAAATTTTTAAAAAAAGTCTTGTATAATACGTGCTAAGCTACCTGGTGTGCGATTCTGTTCGCCCAGATCTTCGGCTCATCGTTGGTAGTTATTTTGGCAGTTGGCCCAATTTAAATTTTTATAAAGTTCTCGTAGAATACGCGCGAAACTACCTGGTGCGAGACCTGGTGCACCCGATTCGTCGAGTCACCATTTGGAATTTAATTCATGATTTAGAAAATTTTAATTCTTAAGAAATTCTCGTAGAATATGTATTAAACACCTAATGCTCGATCCATTGCAATCGGATCTTCGACTCACAATTTTTAGTTATTTTGGCTGTTGAAACAATTTAAATTTCGATAAAGTTCTTGTAGAATACGTGCTACGCGACCTGGTGCGCGATTCGGTATACCTGGATCGTCGGCTCGTCATTGGTAGTTATTTTGGCAGTTAGTACAATTTAAATTCTTAAAAAGTTCTCGTAGAATACGCGCTAAACTACCTGGTGCGTGACCTGTTGCGTTGGGTCATCGACTTACTATTTGGAATTGTTTTCGTTATTTACAAACTTTAAATTTTTTTAAAGTTCTCGTAGAATACGCAATAAAATACCCGATGCGCAGCCCGGTTCTCCTGGATTGTCGGTTTATCATTCGTAGTTATTTTTGCAGTTTGCACAACTTATATTCTTAAAAAGTTATCGCAGAATACGTATCAAATTACCTGTTGCTCGATCAGGTGCACCCGGATAGTCTACTGATAATGTTTAGTAATTTTGGCTGTTGGGACAATTTAAATTTTGAAAAAGTTCTTGTAGAATACGTGCTAAGCTACCTAGTGCGCGATTCGGTTCACCCGGATCTTCCGCTCATCGTTGGTAGTTATTTTGGCAGTTGGCACAATTTAAATTCTTAACAAATTCTCGTAGAATACGCGCTACACTATCTTGTCTAAAATACCTTTTTTATATCGACGCAGATTTTTATAGACTCTATCATCTTGGGCATCATTAACGCAAACTAAAAAGGACACGATTTATTTTGAAAAAACTGAACTCCACTTCTCTGTTCGTCAAAACAGGCAAAATGGCCAACTTTACGGGGTCAACTTTCACTCACCTGTGGAATACTTTCCCCTGCAGTAATTAGGTGCGAAGGTACCCCATTTTTTTTAAACTTAGTCATTTTTCGCTGCAAATCCCAAAAATTGGAATTTTTCTATGTATCATAACTCGAAATCTATGGAAGAGAGAGGATTATTTTTACACCAAATTTTCTCATAATTTTCTCCTCTTTCTTTTTTTTCTGTTGAATATTTTGCTCTAAATAGCAATGGGAATGATCAGTTCACGTTAATGTAACTTTTGGAACTGTAAAAAATAACAGGTTTGGCGATTGATCTGTTTTAGCTTTTTTGATATGTCAAAAGGGACACTTTAACGGAACTTTCTCATTAAAAACATCGGAAGTAGGATTTTTTCGGGAACCAAACTACCAGAACCTGGACTTCCAACACTCCGAGAGCAGCGATCACAATGACCATTAATTTAACCTAATATTTTGGGTACAGCCGTTGCAGCTTCCTTTTAAGGTATTGTAACCTTTCCTCCTTTTCCTTCTCCTTCGTTTCTCGATCAGACGTCGAGTTTGCAACGGAGACTGCTATCCGAAAATCGTAGTTCCAGAAAGTTGAGCACTTCTCATTTGGAACAACTGTCGCTATCTCCCAAGGAGAGTTCGGCTGGGCAGGGTCGCGGCCAATACCGTAAGAGCGACAAAAATGGTGGCAAATAACTCTTAAGGCCGCATTATGTCTGTAGAGTGTACACTGAAAAAAGATTTGCATTTAATCAAGTAGGCATCTGAATTATTTGGCTATTTTTACTTGAAAGAAGTAAGTATTTTCTTTTTATAAGGGACCGATTTTCTTGAATCAAGACAATAATAGAATCAGGACAACTATTTGAATCAAGCATTTATTTACTCCAAGCAAAAATCTATTGGTTTAATTTATTTCATTATGCCTATTTGCGTGAAGTTTAAGAAAGTATTGAATTAAGAATATTATACTCTCATGATAAGTATCTAGAACTCTAACAAAATGTTTCTTGATCCATGTAAATTCATATACTTATTTTGACTACTATTTTAATTGAAACGATGCTCATGTTCTTGAGACGAGGAAATTAATGTATTCAGCGAAAAAATAATTTCTCTTAGCATGATGCTGGGATATTTTCCTTCAAATAATTATTAATTTGAAACGAATGTCAGGTTTCTTCGAAGATACCTATGTTATCAAGATAAAATCAAATCAGTTTCCTCAGTTTAAGAACTGTAGACTTGATACAATTACACACATTATATACTATGAAAATAAATTCATTAGTTTAAACTAATTCACTTCTTACTGCATAAGTATCTTATTGACCTTCATGATGGCAAGCTAAAATCGTGACGCTAAAAGGCAAGCCGGGCCTCTCAGGCCCGTTGAAATTCAAACTTCTCTTCCCAGTAAATGTATAGTAAAACCTAAGAAATTTGATAATTTTTATTCATAATTACATTTTATGATCACATTAAATTTAAATTTATAATGCAGCTTTGAAAAGTTTCGACACTTGATCGTGTTAACCAAATATTTGTTGCACGCATTTTTATGACATGCTAAACCAAAATTTACCAAGATACTCTCTAAATTTGAAATAGTAAAAATGTCACGAATTGAATTAGTGATGAAATGATTCACTGCTGAAATAATGATTTTTTGGCTTTTCACTATTGAATTAGTGGTCTTCTACTGTAAACATAGTGATAATTTCACTATTTCCAATTAGTGTATTTTATTTCACTATTATTTAGTAGTTTAATTCACTATTTAATTAGTGAAGTCGAGATCGAAGCCTTGATCACGGCTAATAGTGGACTCGCGCCAACCCGCGCTTACGTCTCGTTTGCATCTTTTGCATCGTTTACATTTGTCAGCTTGCATCATTTTTCTTTCTACGAGCGTAAGAAAGTTTTAAACACAGGTTAGTAATATTTTTCAGTTTATTATACTTTCGTGTAGTTTCTCAGTGAATAGTGTCCTTATTATGTGGCGATATGTATATCGAAACAAAAACGTTTGCTACAGAAAATAAGGGCTGTGTTCGTTTTGAGGTTACGAAATTCAGCTTTCCATACATTTCTATAGCAATAAATTGAACGCTGAATTGAGATTTTTTTTAGTAAGTGCAGTATCAACAAAAATTAATTTAATTTTAAAATATACATTATAGTTTACTTCTATAACTTGTCTTGTAATATAGTTTACTGTTGGGGTTATTGGTTGAAAGTGTCGTGGTGTATTGTTATTGATGATTTTAAAAGAATTTATTATTAGATATTGGTTCCCCTGAGGTGCGTCATCCACGCCGATATGTCCAATGAGTTTTAGGAGTACGACAGCCTAACTGCGGAAGAGTTAGCCAGAGCGCTAAAAGAGGATCAGGATGTCATGATTGATTTTGACTACTTAATTAGTGATTACTATTTAATAGTAGGTACTTTACCTCTCAAAACCACTATTTGCTTAATGAAATTTCACTAATTGATTTGGTAAAATATTTTCACTAAGTGAATTAGTAGTTTTTCACTAATTCGTAGTGACCTACTTCTCGCTAATTCAATTAGTGAAATTTCAATTTCAAATAGTGAAATTTCACTAATTCCGATTTAGAGAGTACGTTTTCTTGTGAAGCCGACTTGTTCCTCGCTTTTTCCAGTAAAATCGTGATGAATCACAAAAGCTGTGACTGAAGAGACTTTTTTGTTTAAATTAAAAAACATTGCATGAGGCCACTGATTAGTTTTACATTGAACCATATATAAATAGTATATTTGGCCAAGAGTGTCAGCGCCTCCTTTTGTTGCGTTATAAAAAAGATTTATAACCTGTACTTTTGTTCCTTCTAAATACCAGCATTGCAACTATTACAACAACTATGACAACATAATCACTACACATCAAAATATCACGCGTTGAAAATGCGAGCGCTCATTTGAAAGAGTTTACGCGAGAAATTTTGCACCTGCAAGTAGTAGATGTATTTTAGAAACAAACAAGCAAATATATATAAATCCTTCAAAATTAAAAAAAAATATCTGTAAAATTGAAATCGATGCACTCAAACTGTTTTTTCATGCAAACATGAGTGATATGCATATTCTTTTCCTCGCGGTATTCAAAGTTGCGGTGTTGCAATGAACAGCGGGCCTGCGAGGCCCGGCTTGCCTTTTTGTGTAAGTAAAAAATATACACGTTTCTGTGGAGCACTCTACAAATGGAATTTTCAGAAAACCTGATTTTTTTATGTATTTAGACTTCGCCAAAAGAAATTTCCATGCACAAGCTCATACTTGATACACAACTCTTTGTAACTCGGGCCTCTGAGACCCGCCTGCCTTTTTGAGGGTTAAATGTCATAATCGACAAGTTTACACATTATGACGTTGGTTCTCTTCGCCGCTAATACATAACTCTATTTCATTATTTTATTCTGAGATAAAATTATTTGGAGATTCAATAATATTTATAAAATTCAAAACATTGGTGCACATAATTGATTTTAATTATGCGAATGTAGATAGGAATTTGCAACTTTGATAAAAACTTTAGGCTGATACACAAATCGCTCATAAAAATATATTTAAAAAAACTTCTAAGCTTATTGCGCCGGTACGTTTTTGGTGCTAAGAATTTAAATTTTTTCAAATGAATGTGAGAAAAGTATTTTTAATTTTGAAATAATTATGCAAGACTCAAAAGTCACTTTATTCCTCAAATTAATAAAAGGTTATAAATGTACTGTGTCTATAATGGTTTTTCGGTGATAATTTTAATTTATTAATCTACTTAAAATTAGATCATTTCGAATTTTGTTAACTGTGAAACATTTTCGTGAATCGGAAAAGGACTGGGAATTTTTTTCCTCGTTTAAAACGGACACCCTGAAATTATTTTTGTGTGGTGTTCAAGGTAATAAAAAAGCTTCCAAATTAAAAAATAATGAAAAAAATTCTTGCTAAATATCGGAGTTGTTTTTTTAATAAAGAAAAAATTACTTTTTAGGATTCGGCTAGTTTGAAAATGATTTTTTAAAGTTAAAAATTTGGTTATCTGAACCTTATTTAGTTTAAATTAGAATTGTATTTTGTTTTCACACAATTTTCGTGTTCGATGATAACAGCAATATGAAAATCACAAAAATGGCCAAATTCAGGAAAGTTATAAGTAAAAAAATTAGTTTTGAAAATATAAAATTATCATACGTTATTCTTATTTAAACTAAATAAGTTTTAGGCAAAGGATTTTTTAAGTTTAAAAAAATGTTAATCTAGCCGAATCAAAACAATTAATTTTTCCTTAATTAAAAACCAATTCCTTTATGCGGCAGAATTTTTTATCATAATTGTCAAGTTTATATTCATACTTGCTATCTGAAATAGTACGACAAATATCTGCGATTTTTAGACCCATAGAGTAAATTTCAAACACATGCAAATGTTTAAAGTTTTAAAAATTTTCCGGCAACACTCAAACTTTTTTTAATTAAAAAAATTGCACTGAGTTACATTCACTAAGAGAAAAAATTGGGAAAATAAACTTTTAATGCTTGAGCGCCCCTAACTTACATTAGTGCAATATTGTAGGCTTTCAATATTCTCAACTAAAAGCTTTAATAAATAAATTTTCTGATGTTATTTTTTGTCCAAGGGAAATAGTTGTGCAACTTTCAGTAATAGACAAAAATTTTTAAATGCAAACATCCAAATTGTAAAGTTTCAGATTTAAATGCAGGAGCGCTATAGCATAGGCTATATAGATTTAAAATTTTTAATTCACAGCTTTTAAACTTTATAAACTAAAAATTGTAATTCTTTTGTTCGAAATAAAGAGTTTTATATTTAGAAGACTGAAAACTTAGCGGATTCAAAACGAAACATTAAAAATTCGTACTAAAAAATGGGAACGTTGAACGGTAGATATTTGTGAATAAGATATCTTAAAAATTATAAACTTGAATTTAAAGTCTACATAACTAAACAAACTTTTTAAGTTTCTAACGCAATACCATAATTAAAAATGTCGAAATGAAACATCCAAAATTATTAATTGTATACTGGTACATATTCAAAATATAACTATTTCACTGAATAATAAAGTAATTTTAAATCCTGCGATATTGAAACATTCCGGAAAAACATTGAACACTGAAAAATTTTAAAGCAGCTTCCGAATTTGTCAAGCCCCTTGCCAAAATTAATCTATAAAGAAAGTAAAACAATTTGCTTAAAAAACCATGCGAGAACTAGGCATTCAAAATGTAATTATTTTGAATTTCCTATGAAATGATATTTTTTAACTGAATAAACTATACAATTTTAAATTAAAATCAGAGTAACCTGGGTTTACATTTTTATAATATTGATTGGCAATGCAATGCTTCCCGCGTGTTGTAGCGCGCGTAAAGTGCTGCTATTGTAAATCATTAATAAGTATGTCTATTTATATAAACTTAAGAAAATCAATCAAATTAAGTTTATCAGTCAAAGAATTTAATAATCAATAAAAATGTTATTTTGAAATGTCATTAATTATAGAAAATTTAACGTGGATATTATTGGTGTGTGTATTTATAAAAACCTAATAAAATTAAGTTTTTCAGTCAAAGAATTCATTAATCGTAGGAAATGTTTTTGAGTACAAATGGTTTACATTCTGGCAACATTTGTCACTGAGGTTAATAAAGTGTTTTTCAAAACAAAAGTTCTTTACTTTTCATCAGCTTCAGATAGTTTTTAAGCGGATTAAATCTTTAAAGAAAAAAGTATTGAGCCCTTTATAAAATAAGTGAAACTTAATTCGTTTTTTGTACATATTTTAAATTATTGTTTAAGAAGTTATGTCCTATTCTTATGATAATATTTTAGACAGATGGAAAAATCGCGCATTCAAAAGAATAGAATAATCTTCACTTCTACGCTGAAATCTGAAAATATTAATTTTTCTCTATTCAACGTTTATTACCGGGGACGCTATGCTTAGCAAATAACGCTGAGTCAAAGAGCCGTCTCATACTGTACCAGAACGCTACCACCAATATGACGCAAGCGCATTACCGCCGTCATTTTTCTATGAAAAGTTTTTTATTCCCATTTGGCCTTCCCATATTTCGGAAGAAAGTTTTAAATATTTTTTTAATTAAAAAATATATTTTTAGTCGCTATCTAAAAACGATTTTCAAAACTCATAAAATAAGAACCACCAAGTTCTTGAATTATTTACTCGGAATTGGTTCACTTTTCTAGCCAAACTCATTTTCTCATAATTTAGGAACTCAATATCTCGGGAGTGAGTTTTTATTTTTGGTTTAAACTTCAGATTGCACTTTTTATCGTGATCATCAACCGAGCCTTTTTCAACTTTAGGTTCCTGTCACTATGAGATTGTTAATTTCCACATTTTATTTCTCGGAACTGGTTAATTTTTTTTAATCATACGTTTTTGACTTCAATTCAGAAACACTTCAGCTCGGGAATAAACTTTTTTTTAACAGTAAAAAAAATTGGTATAGCAATTTTTTTAAATCGCCTTTAAGAAACCGAAAGTTACTTATAAATTCGGACACATATATTTATCATCTTAATATAACGTTCGATCGTCACGATATTAGATTTTGATAGCTACACGCGTGTGACACGAGGCATCAGTTTGTTCTAGACAGTAATGGAACGTTATACGTGTTTTCGTGAAGTCAGTGATCCCAACGGAGCTGCCTTGATCTGCGTTTTCTTGGGGTTTAGTGACCCTCATTGGCTACGGTGCGCGTCTGTACTTGATTTTTAAATACGTACGCGACCAAAGCCAATGAGTGCCGCACAATTCAAGCATGCGCAAGTATTTTGATCACTGTTGAAAATTATAATCGAATCGAAATTCGAATTCGATAATACGCAAGCTGGGCAAGCTAAAAAAGAGTAAAGACTATCCAAAAAGTGTGTATTCGTGCTTGTGCAGATTTTTAACGTTGTTTTTTTTACAGAGTGAGTATTTTTCAAATTCTCAGAAGACATGAAAACCTGATACATCTACCTTTTCGGAAAGAAGGAAAGAATCGGAAAGGCCGTTTCGGAAAGATTTAGAAATGTTTCGGAAAGGGTTCGGAAAGAGTTCGGAAAGAGAATCGGAACGAACATAAACAATGCGACACAGGAAAAAAATCGGAACGAATCAGAGTAAACTATTGGGAAACTGCATCATTTATTCAGAAAGAGAAAGCGTTCGGAAAGAAACGAAAGCAAAGTTCACATAGAAATCGGAAAGGATCGGAAAGGTACTTTCTCTCCGATTCTTCACAGAAAATCGCCGATCCTCCAATGTACACCGAAATCGGTGTTCAATAGAGTTGCAATAAATTTGAGCCACACAGGTTCATTCGGAGAATCTAGGGGAAAAGCATCATTTAGACACTGTTTTTTCTCATCCAATGCAACGTGAAGTGTCTACTACAAACTGTAAGTCCCTGTCAAGATCATTTTGTCGGTCCTTATTTGAGTGAAACAGATGTCCATAATCAGGTAAGTTATAATAATAATTACCTAACTTTTTATTTCCTCCTATTTACCAGCGACTAAATTGTCTTGGAATAAAAATATTACTTGGCTTGATATTGTGACGTACTGGACCGTCACGTGTCGTAATTGAATGAACAGGTGTAGTCAATCTTTAGTAGTTATCCGCGCGCATATTCAAATAGATATAGAATATGATTGTAGCTAGTATATTAAGTACACGAAGCTTGTTGGCGTCGTCGAAACCTTTTGCGCAGTTCTCACATCTGCGTAGTTCTCACGCTTTTCCTCAAATCGGTTCTCACGAGAAGGAAATCGTAAATTTCATGGTCACTTGAACGCGACGAAATTCCAAACTCGACAGGCGATAACGACAGCCTGTAAGAGGAGACAAAGTCGCCTTCGATATAAAAAACTCAAGCTTCGAGTTTTACGACTTGTCGGGCAAGAGTCCAAACCGTTTGCGACGCCTGGGACACACATATCAACCTCCTGCGAACATCGGCAGAGCGAGAGGAGAAAAGCGGGAAAAGCCAGCGAGAGAGGAGAAGAGTGATGCGAGGCCCAAGCGGGAAC
>NC_046660.1:124546361-124552356 GCF_010883055.1 Belonocnema kinseyi | reverse complement strand
CCCCCCCCCCCCTCAGCTTTTAACAAAGTGAAGTTACCTAGTGGTTGAAGTGAAAATACCTAATTGAGGCTTTCATATCCCAACTTTTTCCTGCCGACTGATTTTATTTATTTTTCCGGTTTGTACTGTGGACCAATGATGCCAATGTTGGCACCCTGAGCTACTACGCTTGCGTTAGGGCTGATCGCTGGTTGGCCACACTTAACGCCCGATTCAAAATTAAATAGAAAAAAATTCATGTAATTTAAATAAATAATTATTAAAATATGCACAAGAATGTATTCAAATTGTGTGAATTTTAATTTCAGACAAGAAATAAGTGTATAACACATATTTTATAAATAACAGTTTATTTTCATTGAACTCCAAAAACTGACTTATAGTTCACAAAACATTTTGTAATAGATATATTTGTTGAAATACCATATAATGTTTCTGCAGCTTGATATATAGAAGTTAATTATAGAATTTAATAATGATAATATTTGAATTTTTCTAAAAATAATTGTTTTGTAAAATATAAGTTGGTCCTTGGAATTCAATGAAAATAAACTGTTATTCATATAATATATGTGTTATATTTTTCTTGCCTGAAATCAAAAGTTACACAATTTGTATACATTATTGTGTATATTTTAATAATTATTTATTTAAATTACAAGAATTGTTTTTCAATGTAATTTTGAATCGCGCTTCCAAGAGTAGACAACCAGCGCTCAGCCCTAACGCACGAATGAATGAAAATTATTATCATTTCATTATTGCATTAAATAGTCTTTAAAAAAGAAAAATTATTTTTCAATTGCCTTTATACAGAAAAATTACTTTCTATGAAGATATTAGAAAAATAGAGCAAAAATTAACCGATTCCCATGCATTTGGTCAATTGTTATCCCCTCAGTATTCAACTAAGTGAAGTGAGCTAGTGATTGTAGTGAAAATACCTTATTGTATATGTAGACGGTCATGACTTTTTCTATACATCCCAGCTTTCAGGGTATAATCTAAGGGGCAGCTCTGACCAAAAGGGCAGTTCTAAAAAAAAATGGTCAGTTCTAAAACTTGATTATGGGCAGTGAAAAAATACATTTCAAAAGTTGATAGAGGGAGAAAAGAGAGAAAAATTCGCGCACAGGAAGACAAGAATTACTTAAAAATCAAAGACAAGGAAGCAAGGAATTTTTCAAAAATTAACCCAATCATATCTTACATTATTTATCTGTATTTATATACTCATATATATCAAGACAACTTTTTTTTTTTAGTTTTCGTATAATAGGGATTCGGTCAGTTCTAAATGAGGCTTAGATTATACCCTGCCAGCTTTAGTTTAAATGTCGACGGGCATGACTAACCTAACTTTTGGAAGTTGCATTAGGAAGTTATAATTTTATTCTAAGTGACTGGTAAGCCCTATTAAATGAAAGAAATTTGAAAATTAGGTAAATATTGTTTCAATTGGTTTCCTTATTAACAATTATTTAGGCTAATATCGCAAAGCGAATAGTTGCTTTGACAGGTATTCAGGTGGCTGACAGCGCGGTTCAGAACTCCACAACTCTGCATGAGCCAAAATTCAGTCTCCAAATGATACTTTCCCCTAGAGGCCCACATGGGCACCTACGTTCAGAGGAATACATTTGAGACTTGAAAACTCTATCAAATGATCATTGGGAGCCCAATGAAATTTGAGCTGAAACAAATTTAACACCAGCGTTTTTCTGTGTTCCGCTAGGGTATATGTGACACTGTTTTTTGGCAAAGGTGAAGTGCAAGGAGTTAAATGTTACTTTTCTGCTTTTGAGTGGGGTTATTATATAACAGTAGTATGTTTTTATTCACGAGTTAATGTTTGAGTTATTATTTGCTATTAATATAAATATTAACATTAAGCAATATTCCTTTGAAGTATGGAAATTGCTATAATTTTTGTTATCAAATTCCATTGCTGATGTTTTGATATTTTGAGGTTAGGAACAAATTTTAGAGTACACGAGTGAACTTCTTGTAAATTATCCATATATCCACAAAAATCTATAAAAAAATATTTTTTGCTATTAAAAGCTACGAAAATGTACTACAAAAACGTTTCGAAAGTTAAGGTTTTTACATTCAAATTTTACAATTATTTCATTGAAATTTGAAAAATATTGGTGAAAAAAGGAAACTATTTTAAACAGGATTAAATTTTAAAATAGCTTTTCATGTTTTCATCCTACTTCTTTTTCATACATTTTTTTTACTACAAGCAGTTAGCTCTATTAAAACCAGTCTCCCGTCACCGAGAGTTGGAAATGGGCCATGTGTTGAAAACAGCCACGCGGCGGCGCTAGTAGTAACTTTGTTCTACTTGTTTTGAATGTAATGTGTCTTCTCATGTGAAGCTGTTAAAAATTCTTTAAAATGTATCAAGAAAACGGTTTATTTATATAATTATTGTGAAAATGACACAGTGGACTTTTCTAATAGTGTTTTTCTTTTTTTTTATCGAATCATTTCCATTAATTTTTAATAATTATGAAAGATCTGAGGAGAAATGGTTTCGGTTTTATTTTAAAAGAATAATTTTACGTTTTAAATATTTTAAAATGTGGTTTAAAAGAATATGGAAGACGTTGAGACAATGTAAGGATTTATCATATTCCTTGTTTGTTATATGTAGATATAATAATTATATTTATTACATAGTAGTATTATACTGTAAAACGGCAATGTAAAGAATTAGCTCATCACTATATTTAAAAGTGTTTGAATATCCGGGACTAATACAAAATAAAGAAAGAAAGAATAAATAAATCATAAATTAGCAAAAACAAAAAATTGCCGAATTATAAAATAAACGAATTGTTAAATTCTCATAAATATTTCTATTCTTGTAATTCAAGTTTGACGAAATTTCAAATTTCTGAAAATAATTATTAAATTATTAAATAATGATTCATTAAATTGTTTGCATTATTTATAATTCTCTTAATGGCTCATAAATTAATAATCAATTAACTATGTTGCAGTTCTCAATTTCAGGAATTGAAACATTTGTCGGGAATTTAATAATTCGTTTATTTTAAAAGTCGCTCTTGAAGTCGGTGAATTTTAGTTTTGGATATTTTGAAATTTGGGATTTTATTTTTTGTTAATTATAAATATTGTCGTCATTTAAAATTTAAAAAATTTTACAATTTGATAATATATATTTTCGGTTTTTTTTTCATTCATTTGTTTATTCGTTATTTATTATTTTTATTGTTCTTTATCATTTCTGAATATCCATATAATTTCTTGTATTTAAATTATGTCAATTTTGCCACTTTTTTTATACTAAACAAAATAATACGTAAGTAATAAGGCTCATTTACAACTTTACTCTACACTATAAAGAAAAAATGATTTTAAAGTGTTTTTTAATATTTATTTTGTAATGTGCATGCATTTTTCCTATGGTACTGCATGGTTTTGTAGAACAAAGTTACTACTAGCGCCGCCGCACGGCCGTTTTTAACTTTCGTGACACATTTTTTGCATTGGAAAGTACAGTGGAAGTACCCCCCCCCCCCCTGATTAAAACAGATTAATTTGTTACCAAATAGCTCAATCTTTGACTACCAAGAATATTCCTTTTCTGCCAAAAAAGACAAATTTTCAACAAAATCCATTAAGTTTCAAACAAATGTATCATTTTTAACTAAAATATGATTTTTGAACGAAAAATAATATAAGTAGATTTTATCATTATATAAATTAATTATCTTAACAAAAAATAGGAATTTAAAGAAAATATTTGAATTCTTAGTCAAAAAGGTTAATTTTAAACCAAAGCAGATGAAATTTCAATTATGAACTTAATATTCAACGGAAAATGGGATAGTTCAGTTTTTAGTAAAAAAGAAACAACTAATTTTCAACCATAAACAGTGTAATTTAAAAAAAAGCTCAATTCTCTACCAAATCAGATTCCAATTATAAATATCCAGAAGATTTATTCTCTACAAAAATAGACGAATCTTTAACAACAAAAATAACATTTTAATTAAAAAGTTAATTTTTAACCAAAAATAGATAGTTAAATTTTCACTTCAGTGAATTAATAAAAAAAAAGAATTGTAATGAAGATTATTTTTCTACTAAAATAGACGAATTTGTTAACAAAATCCATAATTTTTTAAACAAATAGTAAATTTTAAGCTAAAAAAGATCAAACTTCAATCAAAAATATTAATTTTTCTACAAAAAATGGCATAGTTGAATTTTCAGTTGAAAATTTTAATTTTCAACAAAAAAACAGTGTTATAAAAATTATTTCGAAGGAGGTCGAATTCATTTCACGTTAGGTTGGTTCTGCACTTGAAATCTCAGAATCTATCAGGAAGGGAATTATGATGTTTTAGATTAAATTTTTGGAGAAGTACTTTTCCGTTATAAACAACAAAATATTTGAATTTTGACATCTATGTTTAAAAGATTATATTTTTTAACCGAAAAGACGAATTTTCAACCAATTACTTGATTTTTAAACTATGAGGAAACAGTTTTTTTAAACATTTTTGTTGAAAATATTCAACAATTTAGTTCAATTTGTTTTTCTTTCTTAACTTACAATTGTTTCTTGGTTAAAAATTCCTCTCCTTGGGCAGAAAAGGGATTTTGTGACTGAGCATGAAGAAAATAAAAGTGTATATCTTTTGGTTGAAAATTAGCCTTTTTGGGTTGAAAACTCAAGAGTTTTGTTGAAACTTTTCTTTTTTCTTTGTTCGTTCTTGAGCTTCGTGCTCGATAATATATGCATCTCGCGCTAATTTGGTGGTTGTGAATTCTCTTTTGTTAAAGCTTCTTTTTAAGGATTCAATTAATTCGTTTAAAATTTGTCTTTTTTGTTTGATTTTGATTGATTTTATGTAAATTAGGATTTTTTATCGTAGAAATATCAACTATTATAATTTTATTTGAAAATTTAATTATTTTGTTGAAAATTCCTCCTTTTCTTGGTTAAAAAATAATCTTCTTGGTTGATTATTTCACTAATTGGTTTAGGTTTCAACGGCTTTTTAAAAAAATTAATTTGTTTTGTTTAGAGATTCACTATAGAACTGTATCTATGTGGCTACAAATTAAAAAAATTGCTTGAAATACATTTTTTGGTTCGATTTCACTGTTATTTTTTAAAAATAATAATAGTTTTTAGTTGAAATATAAACTGTTACATTTTTCGTCGAGGTTTTATCTTTTTTGGTTGCAAATTTATCTACTTATTTAAAAGTTTAACTATTTTGTTAAAAAATAATTTTTTTGAATGAAAATGTAACTATTTAGTTAAAAATTCGTTAATTTTTTAAACTGAAAATTAAAGTTTTTGATTTTCAGTGTAAGCGGTTTTGTTGAAAATTTGTTTTTGCTTAAAAAAAAGTTGCATTTAAAACCAAATAATTTAACTTTTAATCAAATAGTTAAATTTTCAACCTACTAATATAAATTTTAAATCGAATGGTAAAATTTTCAAACAAAAAAACAATAATCTTTAACCAAAAACAGTTGCATTAAAAAAATGAATACTTAATGAAAATGTAGTAGTGGACATCTTAAAACAAAAAGAAAGGAATTGTGAAGACAATATTCAAATTTTTAACCAGACTTGAATTTTCACACTAATATATCAATGTCTTTACGACATTGTTACGACATCTTTACGACAACTTTACGACATCCTCTGTCCATGTCGTTATGGTGTCTTTACGATATCGTAAATAAGTCGTATGATCTGACGATGTCTTTACGATATCACAAAGACACCGAAACGACATGGACATAGGATGTCGTAAAGATGTCGTAACGATGTCGTAAAGAAGTCGCCAAATTTTGTGCCCACTGGGTTTCTTCTAAATCGATGAAAAATATATTTAATCAGACAAGGTATACTCGAGGTACACTGGAATTTTTTATATTGTCCTTTGAAGACAAATAATATCTATATTTTCATCAAATACATCCACGTGGACAAATT
>NC_046660.1:124542875-124546351 GCF_010883055.1 Belonocnema kinseyi | reverse complement strand
GCTGTCCACGAGGGGGGAGGGGAGTCAAAAAGTGGTGAAAAATTGTCCACGTGGTATATGGATGGCCCCTAAAGTTTTCAAGCATTTCTTTCTTTAATGAGTTATTTCCAATAAATAATTTCATTAATTTCAATGTTGTTGAAAATATAATAATTATTAGTTTAATATTAATATACTCGTATTTTATGTTTAATTAACAAAACATTTTTTTTTTCATAAATTTTAATGTGAAAAGTCTAGAGAAGAGTGGGAGACTTAACCACCCGAGTAAAAATGCTTCGACTTGAGTTCCTCTCCAAGACATCGATGTCTGGCTGCGTCTCAAAACTGAGTCGAGTCATAAGTCTTCGTCTTACTTTTATGGTCACGAGAGGTAAGACGGCGTTCACTTGTCTCAAGTCGAGCCTTGTCTTGGCTGAGATGTCGAACCTTTTCCCGCTCAACATATTTTTTGTAAAATACATTTTTTTGTAAGAGTGATGATTTTTGCTAAAATTAGTGCATATCGATTTTCATTAAAAAACCCATAAAAATCATGGCTTTTTGCGTTCATCGAAGCCAATACGTACAAAATCGCTAAATATTTTTAAAAAAGTTGTATAGTTCATCAAGTTACATATTTTTTATTTGAAACATTTTTATCTGCGAGTGATAGTTTACGCAAAAATTAATGATACACCGATTTTTATGAAAAAAACCTTAAAAATCAAGGTTTTTTTCGTTTAGCTCAGCCAATACACAAAATTTTGCAAAATATTTTCAAAAAAAATTGTGGATCTCATTAAGATGCACATTTTTTGTATCGAACATTTTTTCTCGCCCCCACAGGACCAAGAAAAGGGGTAGGGGTTTGAAGAACATTATTTCTATGACCAGTCACAGGGGTGCCTTCTGGCCCCCCACGGGACCTGGAAAAGAGGTAGGTGTTTGACCAACATTATTTTTGTGACTAGTCACAGGAGAACTTTCCCGCCCTTACGGGGCCTGGGAAAGGGGGAGGGGGTTTCACCAACATTATTTCTGTAGCCAGTCAGAGGGCTGCCTTTTCGCTCCAACACGAGAAGCTGGGACAAAGATATAAGCCTAGATGCGGCACATGTATAGTTCGAGGAACTAATTGTAGACGGCGCTCCCGGCGAAAATTGCCCGATCACCCATGCCTCTCGACCCAAAAATCGCACCAAGCGAATACTTTGCCCCTGCCATCTTCACCCGTCGAACAATTCCATCAAATAGCCGATACTAAGTCGGTAAATACTAAATACTTAAAAATATAAAATACAAATTTTATATCGAGAATTTTGATTGATTATTTTCAATTAATACATTAATTATTTGAATAAATTTTGCATCAAGAAAATATTTATTTCGATACAATATTGTATCGTACTAAATATTTTTATCTGTTATACATCTATTATGGAAAAAATAGTCATTTTGCAATTAAAATTTACTGTCTATGAATAATATTATTTTGTTGTTTTGAAAAAGAGGCGGTATAAATTCTACTAAATGAAACTATACGATTCAAGACATTAGAAGTTTTAATTGATAAAAATATTGTGTTGAAATTTAAAATAATTAATTTTTTAAATAAATATGATCGTACGGCGTTATCGCATGTATAATTAGAGATTTGGAGTTTTTAGATGTAGGGTTAAATTTTATAGGAATACCGCCTCCCTCACGATTATTAATTAAAAAAAAACAATAATTCGTAAATTTCTATGTTTGTGTAATTAATTATGAATTAAATAAATTATAATGAAACGATAAAATTATATAATAAAATTATTTTTTATATTATTTTTTTATATAATATTTTATAGAAATTTACATATGCATGTAAATTATGTCCCGATTTTTTAAATTAAGAATCCCATGATTTCAAAATTGAAAAAATTTATTTTTGAATTTTACTCGAGTGTTGATCAGAATATATAAATATTTTGCCTTACATTTCTCAATTTAAACTAAAAGGTGAGAAATTTTTGGAAAGTTTCAAAAATATTTATCTCTTAATTGTTAGTTTGTAATAAATAATCCGTAAATAAACTACTTATTGTCGCGGGCACATTCTCATCGTGCGCTGTGCCCGTGGCTCGCAAGTTTAAGCGCGCCTGGGGCGCGCGTCTTTTAGCGTAATATTGGAATTTTCGATTATCTTCATATATTACTTACGATAAAACAAAATTACGAGTCCTATTGAAAAGTGGTTCAAAGAAATTTTGTAGGATTTTTCAAAACCAATCATTTCTCTTCTAGACTTTTTGTCGTATTTTCCGTCATTTGGTTCAAAATTTGAATGTTATGGTGTCAAATTTTGGGCAATTCTAATACTTTTCCCATCATAAATAATAAGAATATAATCAATGAATACAAATTTGTATCACTTTTTTCGGTAAATAACTTTTACCTATCAATTTGTTTTTGTACCTTTTGTTGTTTTTCCACAAATTTTTCATTTTTATTTTTAATACCATTTTTATGATCAAAACCAAAACTACGTGTCCTATCAAAAAGTAATTCATAACCAATTTCTAGCTCTTTTTCGGGTAAATAATTTTTGTTAAATCATTTTTTTTCGTAACTTGTATCATTTTTTCACAAAGTTTTTTTTTATATTGTCAATGTCATTTTTCGCGAATAAAACAAAAGGTACGCCTCCAATCAAGATATGATTATTAACGAATTTCTAGATCTTTTTTGAGATCACAATTTTTGTTGATTCATCTTCTTTCGTACCCTGCACAGTTTGACCAGAAAATGGGATTTTTCATATCTCATTATTTTTTGTGCAATAAAAATTAGAATTTGCAATTTTACAAGAAAATCCAAAAAGTTTGTATGATGATTTTGTAGGGCTTTTAAAAAGCAATGTTTTTCTTTACTTTTTTCATATCGTGCGTTGTTGGGCTTATAATCTTGACTTTCGATTGATATTAAAAATTTTGAAAATGCTATAACTCTGAGAATTTTTTTTTTGTATGAAAAAAGTCATAAGGATAAATTGTTTGGCCTTCTGAGTACTATTAATAGACGTGAAAAAAATTTTAAGTATAAAAAAATTGTTTCAAAATTTGTATTTTTATCCAAAATGGCTACTTAACGAACTCGTCCTTTCTTTTCGGACTTGTCGGACCTTTCTTTTCTTATCCTTTTTCAATCATAAATGATGATAATGAGAAAAATTAGAGGCCCTTTAATTTTTGTTATTAATTTCAGTTTTTAAATCATTTGAATTCTTCGAAGTAAAACGCTTTAACTTTTCTCTGTAATATTGATATTTTATCCAATATAAATAAAATTGAAAAGTTACGAACTTAGATAGCATTTAGTATGTATCCTTATTATTAACTTTTAAAGAATTTTTCTTTTTTTCTCTGTTTTTAAGAAACCCCCTTTTCTCGTTTTTTTTCGCTTGAATCCTTTTTGGTAGAAAGTCTACTATTATATTTGTGGTTCGGAATTCAACT
>NC_046660.1:124534180-124542775 GCF_010883055.1 Belonocnema kinseyi | reverse complement strand
GGGAGCTCTTCTTAATATTTTGACACCAAAATCATGTCGATACACCTTACCGACTGCGAGTAAAGCCACCCACGCTTTAACTTGACAGACTGTATATGTTAAAAATTACTTCTTTTTGAAAATTGCAACTTGTCTATTCTTGATTGGAAATGTATCCTTTATAAGTTGAAAATGCAGCTATGTGGTTGAAAATTCATGGAATTTGTTAAAAATTCGTCTGCTTTGGTAAGAAAATTAATCTTCTTTGTTGCAAATTCATGATATATTTCGACTTTAAATCTTAAGAATTTAAAGCGTTTCATATTGCATTCAAATCAATTGAAAGTGTGTTTTAAATAATAACTGATACGAGAGATTTTATTAGCTGTAAGGCTATTTATGAAAAAAATAAATCACGACTTTTGAACCCTAAAACCCCTAATTGCATCGTTTTTCTTTATTATTGCAAACTTTAAAAAAATCACTTAAAGAAATAAATAAAATCAAAAATTTTTTCACTCCTTCGCGGGAATTTTTTTACAAGTACGAAAAAGTATAACTATTTTTACAGGAAAACACCAATGAATATAATAATTTTTTTAAATACGAAGAAATCCAGGTGGCCGTTTTAATCAAGGAAACAAATTTCCAGTCATTTCCTGGCTCGCAAAAAATTATTGAATTATTTTAATTCTTTGGAATTCTTTCCTTTTCCATTTTTTTTGTAATAGCCGTAGTTGCTGAGATGCACCCCTAAACGCCTTATATTTCTTTAGAATTTCTTTGGATTCTCCGATTCTTTGAATTATTTTTATAAACTATTTGGATTTCTTTGAAGTTGTGAATTCTAATGAGCATAAGAATTGCAAGTGGTTAACTACCCTCAAACATAAAATTAAATTTTAATGTGCAAGGCACAGTCTAGTTACTGGTTTTTGTAATTAAACAAATGAGTAGTGAAAACTTTAAATTTTTCCTCGGAATTAAATGTAAATTGTCAATTCGACACTACAGAGAAGTGTAAATATTACTTCAGTTATACCTAAATTATGCGAAAAAATAATAAGATATTTTAGGATTTAAAAATACATGTAGAATAAATTTATACAGTGAAGTATTCGAAACTTCAATTCACTATTTTTTTTTAATTATATTCTTTTAAATGATGTTTGAAATTTCGCTACAATTCTAAAAAATTACCAGAATTTTTTTAAAACTTATTTATATAGTATTTCGAAAAACTCTCTTTTAAAAGAAACCAGACGAGGAATTAATATAGCTAAGCTTTATTAAATTTTTTCATTTAACTAAATTTTGAATTAATTAACAATTTATTTACTTTTTAAATTTATTTAGTATCTCGAAAATGTCCCTTTTTAAAAAGGAAACCGTAAAAGAAATTAATTAATTTTAACATAATAATAAATACCATATAATAATTTTAGGCCCTCATTAATTTTAATATTTTCGGCATGCATAGACAGCCCCGAGTCAGCTCTAGATATGGCTGGCGAAGGCAAGCGCGAGAATCGAGAAACAGACCATTACCGGCACTTTCGGTTTGGCTTTCGCATTGGCCCCACCCCTCCCGTAGACGTAGGCAAAGGACGCGTTTGCCATAAAAACGTCGAAAAGCTGAAGAGGGCAGCACCTCGTGGCATGCAAAAATGTAGTTAGATATATATATATCGTTCTCCCACTCCGACCTCCCGTGCCGCATCTATGCTTATAATATCGTTGTCTGGGAATGGGTAGGGGAAAATGGTAGGGATTTGACCAGCATTATTTCTGTAATTAGTCACAGAGGTATCGAAATAATTGATCGTTATATGTATCACTAGTTGTCTCGGAAACATGGACATAGGAAACAAGGGACTAGGCATGCCATTGCGGGGTTGATGCAATGAGGGGGGAGGTCCGCCACCTTTTGATGTCTCGCGGCAAACATGGCAGCGCCCACATGTTTATATTTTCATGCATAGTTTGTCGGCAAAAATGCTCGTGCGCATAATCAAATGGCACATCGCAAGATGGCGGCTCTCCCCACTCATGGAATTCTCCCCCCTCCCGTGGATTCAACTCCGCTCTCCCAAGTTAGGATGGCATGCCTAGTCCCGTGTTTCCTATGTCCATGCTCGGAAACTACCACTCGTGAAAAAAATTGCTTGAAAAAGAAATTTTGTATCTCAATGAGATCTAAACCTTTTGTCTCAAAAATTTTGCAGAATTTTGCGTATTGGCAACTATGACTTTGATGTTTTTTTAATGGTTTCACCAGGAAGATGGCCTAGTCGCCAATTTTCACTATCAGATTCGTAATCAGCGCATCAAAATACATAAGTATGCGGAGTTCAAATAAATCGGAGAATTTAGCTATTCGGAAGTGCACTCGTATAAAAATATACAAGATTGTTTGATCATTAACAAATATTAGCTTTTAAACCTGCCAGAATGACCCTTTTTGTTAGGACAGGTACACACTCGAAGTTATAAACGGCTTGCTTTGGAGTCATAAAAATTCGACTCACGAGACAAATTTATGTCTTCAAGATATAGAAACTTGTCTCCAAGACATAAATTGAAGTCTGGATCCGTCTCAAAACTGAAATATGCACTGAAAAAAATAGTTGGTTGGGACGACTAACAAAGTAGTAGGCCCAACTATTTTAGTTTGTAATAAATGCCGCTGCTATTAAAGTGGTTGAGGCTACTACCTTTATTCGCAAGATTGATAGTAGTTGTCCTTACTACTTTATTTGTTTTTGCTACAACTTTCGATGGTAGGTACTACTTTAAGGTAGTTTTGTTTACTACTTAAAATAGTAAGCGTTACTACTTTAGTTATTAGATCTTACTATTAAATTAGTTATTTTACAAATAAAATTAGTTGATCTTACTACTTAAAGTAGTAATTCTTACCATTATACAATCTTATATAATATTACTTTTCATATATTTATATTCATCCCGCTGGCAAGCTGAAAACTGTCCCGATGATGTATTTATACAAATTAGGGTACCTTTTCACGGAGGCCTGTTTTGAAGTATTCGTTGAGACAGGCCTCCGTGAAAAGGTGCCCTAAGCGTAGGCCGTAGAGGACGCCCTAAGGATCTATACGATGCTCTTCAATATTTTCCACGTGTTTATACATTATGCGTAAAGGTTCAGATTAAAATGATGATTATCGAAAACATGACGAAACATTTCGATGCGAATGTTGGCAGCACTGCTCAGAATTCAGTTCTGCCAATATTGCCAAGGGCCGAAACTTGTAACCTTTACTACTTTTATTTCTTGGAAAATAAATTGTTGGTAACTGTCACTAATTTATTTGTTGTGACTACAATTACTGTCCTCACTAATATAACCTTCATAGAAGGACTAACGGCGACTTGTTGCCATACACAACTGGTTAGTTACTGTTACCATCGAAGTAGTTGTCGTAGCTTATACCAACTCTACTAATAAGGAGCTTCTTGTCGCAACTAACCATTTTTTTCAGTGTGCTCAAGTCTAACTTTTCGACTTCAGCATGTCTTGATTGGGGGAAATTCAAATCGAACTCAGGTCGAAACATTTTTACCCCGGATAAAACATAAAAATGCATTTGAAGTCAAAAGAAAGGAATATATTAATTACTGAGGGAGAAGGTGGTCAATTACTTGACACGCATGTCGAAAAGTTTGCTAAATTAATTTATAAAAATTGTGGTTTAAAAATGAAGTGCCTTATTTAAAGAATATGATTATTATCAACGTGAGCTACAAAATTATAATAAATGTGGTTCATCAATGTCACGTGTAAATTAATTTTTTAACAAAAAAACCTAACTGAGAATAAAATAGTTCAATGTCATTTTCTACCAAAAATCCGAAATTTGTTTCAATCCTATTAGAAAAGAGTCATTACAGTTACAGGTACGGAACTCATTCCGTGATGTTTTCTAATTATTTTATACTAATATTGTGTAACATTTATTAAATATAAATAACATAGAAGAGATAGGCATATGGTTTATTCTTTTTTATAAAAACATAAATAGGCGCGCGCAAGACTGCTAATTAATATATAAAACACGCCATTTTACACAGAGTCCATTCCCGGACTGTCGAACTTTTCGTTACTTTACACGGAAAGAATTAGTCACTTAAAAATTCGTCGACTTTGTGTATTAGTCTCGGATACGAGAAGAAGTCGAATAAAGTCGAAAATAATTCAAAAATGTTAATTGCAAAGTTTAAACAATACGGCAGTATAAAATTTGCGCGACAGTCGCTGAAAATGTAGAACGCAAGTGTGTTATATTCTTTAATCCAGTTGACAAGAGTCTCAGCGACAGTCCAAGAAAATCTAGAAGAAAGAAAAGAAAAAAATATGGATCATAGCGTCACAAGTTCAACACACACCCATCCTTCCATGCATACACAAACACACGAACAAATACTCACCCAATGTTTTGCAGTATACCCGACTTTTTGACTCATACTATACGCAAACCTATACTAAACTAACTTAATACTTCCTCATATAACGCTGTAAACACTAACCGACTAACGCAGTTTCGCACGCTAAATATCAAAAAAAGGGGGGTGAGGATGAGGGGGCCCCAACCATCGCACTCTCTCGTGAGATCCAATGCACTCACGATAAATAAACTCCCCGAAGAATGATCGTACTGGAAGAAGTTGTTGTGCGTTACCCGTTTGGGCATTTTTACACATTCTGAAAGAAATTTGACATGACTTGAATTCAGAGTGACGTTTATTATATGTTGGGAAAAAGCCCGCAAGCGGTAAAAAAAAAACACAAAATATGATAATTTATTTGATGAGAGAAAAGTAAAGAAGAAGAGTGGGAAGAGGTAGATGGGTCGAAAAATGAAATTCGTTGTTAGACTTATTTTATGAGGAAGTCTTTTGGCATCGCGTGCTTGCGAAGCGGATCAAAATCATATTTCCCGAGAGAGGAGATATGTTCATAAGGTGATAGTGATGCTGATTAATAGAATTTAGTGGCGGCTTCTTTTATATACTCTGAAATATAAGGTAATTGAAATTCTCTGTGAAGAACAGAGTTCTTGTTATATCTAGGGGTTTTTGTGATGCGTCTAAGGAATTTATTTTGTATAACCTGGATGTGATTGATGTTACTATATTCAGGTTTAAGATTCAAGTGTCTATTAATAATAGGGCTTAAACGCGAGATAAACCCGAGAGCTTTCCCTTTAGTTTCATGGGTATGCTGCTTCCAATTGAGACGTTTATGGAATTTACCCCCTAGGTACTTTAAGGAATTTTTCCATTCTGTTGGTTTATTAAACATTTTTGGTGGATCTATTTTGACAGGCTTTCTGACTGAGAAAAGGATTAATTCTGACTTTGCTAAATTAATTTTTATTCTCCAAAGCTTAGTCCATGCCGCAATGATGTCAAGAGCTTTGTTAAGTAATTTTAAGATTTTCGAAACCGACCAAGAGGAGGTGTATAGTGCGTTGTCGTCTGCATATAATCCAATTGTAACTTTCGGGATCTCATGGATGTCGTTCACGTAGATAATAAAGAATACCGGACCTAAGATGCTGTCTTGGGGCACAGCCGCTCGAATGGGCTTCTCTTTTGAAAGTGTCTGGCCAATTTTGACTGAGAATGCGCTGATTGTCAATATTCAAACGGCCCTTATATACTCACTAGACGGTTCTTTCACCGCTTGTGAGAATCAGAGCCGTATCTGTAGTATGAAAGGCCTCGAAAATTGCTGTAAAAATTATTCGTCTGTTAAGCAATATGATTATCAAGATCATATCTATTATGCTATTGAAATTATTTTTATTATGGATATTTCTTAAACTATTGGGTTGTTCAGAAACTAACTTCGTTTTTTAAAGTAAATTAAGCTCGATTTACTGATCTCTGGAATACAATATTCAGTTATATATTGATCATTTTGTTCCACAACCTTCACCTATATGAAATTATCTCGTGGTTAAAAGTACCGTTAAATCAAAATTGAGTACTCATAAAATTCGAGCCTTTGAAAGTAAAAAACTAGGCAATTTTATAAAAAATTTCATAAATTTTATGAAATAAATTTTTAAATATAGATTGTGTTAACATATACTATTAAAAATTTCTAATTTTTTTAACTTTCGAACTTTTAGGCTCCTCAATTTCGTACGTTTTAAAATAATAAATTTAAAAAATTTTATTCCATTGAAGAGACGGTACATTCTAAACTTTTCATTCCTTTCAAAGTTCCTAAAATTAGAAATATGTAAATTGAAAATCTGCTGCCTTTAAATTAAATTCTAATTCAGTTTGTAAATGTAAAAGATCGGAAGTTTCGAAATTTAGAAAAGTATTCATTTAAAATGAACCCCCTTAGAATTTACCGTCTCCACAATAAAATTGAGTTTCAGAAACTTGCAGCATTAAACACACAGAAATTTCGGATTAAAAATTTGAAATCTACTGTCTATAAAGTTAAATTTTAATTGAGGAATCTTCAAACTTGAATGTTAAACTTTATTAAGCATCGCAATGAAAATTTAAAAATGGTTTCAAGGCTATGAAACGAAGAATAGTTCAGTTGACAGGAAATTGCTATTTGTTTAGAATTTTTTTTTCCACACTCTTTAAAATTACATCCAATTTTTTTTTTATTCTACCAATATCCATCACGTAGCTTGTTTCTGCTGGTGATGATTACACTAGAAAAAAGGTCCTTACAGTCTAAAATACAATACCCCTCTAGAAATTATCAATTGAAATCGATAAGAAACAATAGAACTAATATCTCAATCGTTTCGAATCGTGTTTTCTGATTGTGTCCATGGAGAATAGCCATAAAGAGCCCAAAGTTGTGTAACCGAAAATGAGTAAATTTTTGTTGTATGACATGGTTACAATACTTCCCGTTCCCGTGTATGGCGCTAATGTAACACGGGGATAAAATGGCAGCTGCTTATGTTTACATAATTGATATTGACACAGTTTGCATTACATATTAACTATTGTGATATTTAATTTAAATAGATCAATTATTATTTATATAAAAAAAGATTTTAAGAATTTGGTTCAACACGAAACATTTAATCGTTGTGATCCTGCAATGGACGAGGTAAGTTACATTATATGGTAATATGAAACATAAGTATAAAACTTACTACTTTCAAATCTTGTATGCTTACACATCACAGAACTGGTACCAAACTTTCTCTTAAATTTGGCAGTTTTTATATTCCAATAATCTCGATATGGCTCAAAGAAATTAATTCAACGATTCACGAATTTTGTATTTTTCTTTGAGCCTTGAGGTTATATTTACACGGAACCATGACGGCGGCCATCCATACCCGTGCCAAACTAGCGCCGCGCTCGGAAAGGTCTAGCATTTCGATGCATTATTGTACATCCGACAGAAAAATGCTCGTTTTTGGTGAAGTCAATGTACAGGACTTTGGGCTCCTTATGTCCATTCTCCATGATTGTGCCAAAACGATTTTTCAACGATTGGCCATTATGCATTTCCAATTTTTTCCAATCGGGTACTTGGATTTTGCCACGTGATGTCAGCACTTTTGTCTGGCAGGAATTATTCAAAGACAGTTATTTAATTTTTTGGAATAATATAATTTTGAAACAGTATATATTATAAAACAAAGTAAATAAACATTTTGTAAATAATTCTTACCAGATGAAAGTGGTGCTACGAAAAAAATGTGCTAATAGTATTTTATGTTAAAAATATAAAATCAGATACACGATAAAAATAAAAAAGTTGATTTTGTAATAATGAAGCAAAATTGTTATTTTTTATAATGCGCTCTTAGATTGTTCATCTTCGTGAAAATTTTTATAAATGTTTATACGTTTTAATATCGGTTAATATTGAAAAAAGTAAGCTAATAATCTAGAAACGAGAAACTTCAGAAAAGCGAAGAAAGTATTATTTTATTTTTTTTAAATGTCAAGCTGTTATTAATTGAATAAAATTAAACAATTAAAAATTAATATTAGAGATAAAATATTTTTTTTTAGAAAAAGGTCTCAATTTTTAATTATTCGCAATTATTAACACATAAATTCATCTTATAATAAAAAAAGATTTTATGAATTCAACTTTCTAAATTTTTAGTTGATTGAAATATAAGTACTGAAAATTATGGACAAAATTCCATTTTACCACTCATGATTCACGTAAAACCAACTTTTTCTATTATTCGCAAGGTAGGCACTAAAATCGAAGCAAACATTTGGAATAATTTCCTGGTTAACAAAATTTTACACCAGTCAATAAAATTCAAAGTTTAAGTTTTTGAAGCTAAAAATTTTGTTATTTATAGTATTTAAGACTACATTTCAAATTAAACCAATCGAATTGGAAGTTTTCTGATCACTGAGCGTTCTAAATATTTAATTAGATCATTTAAAACAGCGATTTCGAGTGCAAACGTTCATTAATATTTTTCCAAAATTACAAGCCTTCTGGAAACTGTTCATAAATTAAGCATTTGAAATTGTGGGTCCGGATGCAATAAGGGCACATAAAATTTTTTCGTCCGAAAACGAAGTCCCCTGGAGGCTTTAGAAAAAATTTTCGAATTTTAATTTTCAAAA
>NC_046660.1:124511110-124534080 GCF_010883055.1 Belonocnema kinseyi | reverse complement strand
AATTAAAATTCGAAAATTTTTTCTAAAGCCTCCAGGGGACTTCGTTTTCGCACGAAAAAATTTTATGTGCCCTTATTGCATCCGGACCCACAATTGTTCGATATGGATTCAGAAGCCCTTAACTTTGTTTAATTTAAAATTATACCATGTAAAATTTAATTAAAGAATTTTAAAATTCAGGCTTCTAAACTACTTACATTTAAACCTAATCATTTTTTAATTTTAGCACTTCGAACTCAAAGTTTAAAACAATTCATAAATTTAAAATTAAACTCTTATTCTTTGATATGCTAAAATGTCGAAAAACGTCCATATAGTTACATAAGATTCTATGAAATTATGAGAATGACAGCTGGATATAAAGACCAAAAATAAACCTTTTTCAGACTGTTAAATAACAAATTTGACCAATATTACAGAAATATGTGGCCTTTAATCGCAATGTTTCAGGAAGGAGAGAATATAAAAAATGGCTGTGCTTATGGAAGAAAAACAATTTGTTGTGATGAATTCCACACCTATTCAATTCAATTTTGAACCTGATGAAACCTTAATGAATCTAATACTATACAATTAATAATTTCAAACCTTTACAATTAAAATATTTTATTATTTCGCCATTGCAAATCAAATTATTTGAAATATTAAAAATGTAATATTTCAAATATTTAAAACTAGAAATTTTCAAGTATTTAAAATGAAACTTATTTATGAATTTAGGATTTTTGTATTGCAAGAAACGTAAAAGGATTGGATAAGTTTTTCTACTAAAAATTTAAAGAGTTATATCTATAATTTGTTTAGTCTGAGTTTCAAAATATTGACGCCACCCTACCTTCTATAATGTTTCCAACTGTTTTCAATTGGGTATTAATTATTATGAGTGAGAGGTTAGGTTTTCACTGCAGCATTTTGATTTTGCCTTAATTATTCACAAGCGGTTTTTACTCTGTCTAGCAAATTTCAACAATATGAATTTAAAATAAGTAAATAAACGTTTTAAAATAATATACCCGCTAAATGAAACTGCCTACTTGATAATCACATTACATCACTGTCACATCGTTAAACGGAATGCATTTCACATGTTGTTAACCCATATACTTTTAACTTTTCATTCGGTATACCGCCTAAACATTATAGTTTTTTGTACTTAAAACTTTTGTAAAATTATTAAAAATTTAATATCTAATCAATAAACACGTGCGCGTCATGTGTGTTACAAACGAAAACTGCAGATGTCGTATTGCATGCAAGCGCATTTACTCAATTCAATCCGATTGGGAACATCTGACAAAATTAGCAACAATTTAAAGCGATTTAACTTTTGATTGCTCTTAATCGTTATTAATCGTGTCTAATAAAATATTTTTAGGAGGGTATACTTATAACGATTTTCGTTAAACACTCTGTACGCGCGCAAATCCTCGAAAAAGAAGCAGTCTAACCATTTTTGGCAAATAATTTAAAAATAACCATTTACAACGAGATTTGTGTGTATCAGAAAAAGTTCTGGACCCTCCTCGCAAACTTCCACAGTCTGCGTGAACACTGGTGCGCATTACCTCTCGTTTTCTGCGACTTTCGTTGAAGTTCTATAAGCTTAGGTGTCTCAGTTCTTTGATTTCTCGTCTCTTAAATTACCTTTAGCAGCAAATGTAAAACTCCGTTTAAAATGATATAAAATCTGATGAACTTTATACTATAATGTACAAAATTATGTTTGAAATCCTATCTCTTTCAAATTCCTCGACTGCCATGTAAACTCTAGAGAAACTCTTTCAAATATTATTAACCTTTAGAGTATTTCTTAGAGAAGATCGCTTAGTTCATCAAATACTTTTACATAAGAATTATTCGACTTTTTTTTCTGCGAATCAGTTTTTAAATATTAGTCGACTTTATTCTACATCCCATAAATATTTTCCTGTTATTTCTTCAAAGTCATTGAAACATTTGAAGACTTTTTCTCTCTGTCCAGGATTCTTCGAAAATTCGCCTACATTTTAAGCGATTAAATTTTTCCGTGTAGCGAAAAACTTTGAGTTTAAACCATTTAATTCCATTATTAATATTTCATATTAAACTTTGTTATATGAGCTAAAGAGAAAATTAATTCCTTTACTTTTCTTTGACTGAATCACTAATTTCTAACAATGATCACCAGGTTTTCAAGCTCGATTTCTCTTCATGTGCGTTCTCCTAAGACTGCGGATTTCTTTTCAGAAAAATATGAAAAACTAAGAAAATGTTTACTACTTTTTGTTTCAACTTTCTACCTTATAATATAAACCTTATGCTTCAAGGAAAACCGAATTTTCAAACAATTCAGAGCTCCTTTTGGTCTCGTGGCTTTTGAATACTAAGAATATCTATATTTTCATAAAATATGAAATAAGACCGCGTGCACAGATGAGTCAATTTGTCTTCAAAAGTCCACGTTTGTCGGCAGGGGGGGGGGGTCAAAAAGTTATAAAAAATTGACCACGTGGTATATGGACGGCATTGTGTGCTTCAACCAGTTAATCCTTTAAAAGCCAAACAAACGAAAACGGTTAAAGCAGCCAATTGTTAATTGAATAAATTCAGTTAAAACAGATCAAACAGTTAAACAATGAAAACATGAAGTGTGGAAAAAATTTAATATTTTACGACAGCGATCATTCCCGCCCTCCAGGTGATTCATTTTTAAACCGATCAATTATTTTACCTGTTTAAGTTGAAATGATTGGATTAACCATTGGCTTATTCATTCATTTTTCTTCTTTAGCATTTCTTAAACGATTAATTGTTTGAACCGCACAGCACTAATTACAACTTAGATTACGCAAAGTGTGTTGGGTCGTCCCAGAATTTATTTGAGATCTTGAGCGAAACAGTTTAGAAAGCTTCAAATGAATTTTATTGCTAATGAAAGTAGGGGATGACAAAGAGGCAATTATGTTATTTCTAGATTAAAGCGTAGACAAGCAGACGTATTTAACTAAATATAAAAAAATTATTATAAAATTTATTTTTGTTGTTGTAATTTTGAGATTTAACATGATTAATGATGATATTTCTCTAGCGAACCAATGAGTAATATATCAAAATGCATTTATCAAAATGATAGGGATTCAAAATAGATAAACTCCCTTCTAGAAATAATCAATTAAGATCGATAAGTAACAATATAACTAATATCTAAATCGTTCCGAATCGTGTTTCTTAATTGTGCCAAAACGATTGGCAACGATTGGACATTTTGCATTTCCGATTGTTTCCAATCGGGTACTTGGAATTTGCCACCTGATGACAGCACTTTTTTTTGGCGGGAATTATTTAAAGACAGTTATTTACTTTTTTGGAATAATATAAATTTGAAACAGTATATATTATGAAACAAAGTGAATAAACATTTTGTAAATAATTCTTGCCAGATGAAAGTGGTGCTACGAAAAAATGTGCTAATAATATTTTATGTTAAAAATGTAAAATCAGATACACAATACAAATAAAAAAGTTGATTTTGTAATAATGAAGTAAAATTGATATTTTTTATCATGCACTCTTGGATTGCTTATTTTAGTGAACAGTTTTATAAATGTTAAGAAGTTTTAAAATCGGTTAAGATTTTAAAAAAGTAAGCGAATAATTCAGAAACGTGAAACGTCAGGAAATCGATCAAAGTATTATTTTATTATTAAAAATTTAATATTAGAGATAAAATATTTTTTGTCAGACAGAGATCTCAATTTTTAATTATTCGCAATTATTAAAACATAAACATAAACATAAACATAAACATAAACATGTTTCACGAGGATCAGCCGAAGTCTGGCCCAGTGACGGCACATTATTGGGCCAAGTGTCACTTTTACCACGGCAAAACATGTTTTATTTAAATCGGCCCAACGTTGAGCCAGTGCTGGCAGCCTATATTGGCTATTTATATTGGCCGATTCTCTACAGATGCTTGACCCAGAATCGGCACTTTGTCTCGCCAAGTCTCAGTTTTAGCACCTAATAAATAAATCTTACAGGAAAGATAAAAAAAATGTATTGAAAAATTGTCAGAGCTCACGATAAAATTTGTTAAGTTCTGTCATTAAAATTTTTTAATGTTTATGAAAAATTACATTTCCTGTCATTGCAAAAAGTTGTAAAGCAGGCTAAAACGGAAAAAAATGAAACATTACGCGAAGAAAAATTGTAATCGATTTAAATTATTTATTTAAAAATTATTTTATTGATATTCCTGTTCGATACCCCGTAGCGTTAGAAATTTTATTTGTAATATAATGTTCAAAATGAAATATATGTATTCAATCTAAACAGGACCGTTAATATTTATATTCAACGTACTCGCAATCAATTAATAAATATTTTTTAAATATCTTTTTTGTCATATCCTTAGACCGTAGCCAGTATTGGGCCGACAATGGCTGCCAAGTGTAGGTCATAGTTATCATTCCGCATTTGGGGCGATAATGGCAGCCGAGCTTCGGCAATATTTTTGCCGACTATGGGCCAATGTTGGCCCGTATGTGACTTCGCACTTGGGTATGTGCAAAAATTACAAGCCTTCTAGAAACTTTTTATAAATAAAGCATTTTAAATATTTAATATGGATTCAGAAGCCTTTGACTTTGTTTAATTTAAAATTATGCCATGTGAAATTTAAGTGTGAAAAATGTACATTTTTATCTTGTTTCGATTTGATTTCAATTAGTAAAAATGCAGAATTCGAAAATAGGATTTTAAAATTCAGGCTTCTAAACTGCTTACATTTAAAGTTAATAATTTCTTAATTTTAACATTTCAAAGTCAAAGTTTAAAACAATTCATAAATTAAAAATTAATCTCTTATCCTTTGGTATGCTAAAATGTCGAAAAACGACCATACGGTTACATAAGATTTGATGAAATTATGAAAATGACAAGTAGATATAAAAACCAAAAATAAACTTGTTTTCAGACTATTAAAAAAAAATTTGATTGAAATTACAGAAATATGTGGCCATTGATCACAATGTTTCAGGAAGGAGAGAATATGAAAAATGTCTGTGCTTATGGAAGGAAAACCATTTGTTGTGATGAATTCCACACGCATTGAATTAAATTTTGAACCTAATGGAACCTAAATGAATCTAATACTATACAATTAATAATTTCAGACGTTTAAAATAAAAATATTTTATGATTAGGCAGTGCAAACTAAATTATTTGAAATATTTAAAATTTAATATTTTAAATATTTAAAACTATAAATTTTCAAAAATTTCAAATCAAACTTTTTTATAAAATCAAAATTGCCATATTGCAAGAAACTTAAAAGGATTGGATAAGTTTTTCTACTACAAATGTAATGAGTTACCTGTAATTTATTTAGTCTGAGTTTCAAAATATTGGCTGCATTCTACCTTCTATAATGTTTCCAATCGTTTTCAATCGGGTATCCATTATTTTGAGTGAGAGGTTAAGTTTTCACTACAGCATTTTGATTTTGCTTTAATTATTTACAAGTGGCTTTTTACTTCGCAAACAAATTTCAACAATATGAATTTAAAATGAAGTAGATAAACTTTTTACAATAATATACCCGCTAAATCAGACTGCCTACTTGATAATCATACTATATCACTGTCACATCGTTGAACGGTATGATTTTTACATGTTGTTAACCCATATACTTTTGACTTTTCATTCGTTATACCGCCTAAACATTATATTTTTTTGTACTTGAAAGATTTGTTAAACTAAAAATTTAATATCTAACAAATAAACACGTGCGCGTCATGTGTGTTACAAACAAAAACTGCAGAGGGCGTATTGCAGGCAAGTGCATTTACTCAATTCAAACCGATTGGAAACAATTGACACAATTGACAACAATTTAAACCGAATCAACTTTTGATTACGCTTAATCGTTATTAATCGTGTCCAATCAAATATTTCTAGGAGGGCTTGTGTCGTGGATAAATATTCTTTTATTCATAAAAGTTGAATTTAAGTTTTTCCAGTATGAAAGCCTTCAATTTATATACATAAATTATATTTTGTTGCCACCCTTGTAAGACCTTATTAAATCTTATAGAATTTGTTTAAGGCTTTATGAGGTACTATACTAGTTCCTACTTGGCTTAGAGTCACGAAAAATTGGCCAGATACAATTTTTATTGGTTTCTATTGAGAAATTATACATACGTAACCTATGTGGATTTTAAACTGCAACATGAGATTCTTTCAACTTGGATTTACAAAATATATCAATTTTTACCTTTTTTTACTCTTTTCAGTTGATTTAAATATTAACTTTATCTTCTTTAGGAATGTCGATAATTTGTATTCCATTTAATCATCATTCATGGTAATTTAGCCAATTATTTGTATACGCGAGAAATACCAGTTCTAAAAAATTCACCCTGGAACGGGTTTAGACCAGTAACCTTCTTCTTTCCAATGAGACAATTGGTCCACGTTAAATTTGTTTAAACTTGTTTTTCTCGTTTTTTAAAATCATTTACGAAATTACCATGAGTGAAGATTAAGTGGAATCTTACTTAATGACACTCCTCTGTAAGATAAAATTCACACAATAATTCAAAAATATGTAGTAGGTCCAACTACTATTTAGGTTTGTAAAATATGCCGTTACTACTTTACCAGTTGGTACCCGATAATAAGCGTTGAATTCAGAGAATTTATATTTCTATGTATACTCAATCGACTTAGTAAAATTTAACGAAAGAATTTAATTAACCTATTTTTCAGTATTAAATCTTTTTATAACATATAAATTTGAAAAATATTAAAATTTATGTTTATTTATATTTTAATCATTTATTTAAACTTCCTAAAAAGTGCATCAAAGAAATCTATTTAAATGTGTGAATTAAAATAATTTTAACTCTAGAGGTGGATTAATTTGATAAAAATTAAATTTTCAAAACTTATATTCCACCTGAAGGAATTAAAACAATTTATTACACATATTTTGTGAACTTATTAGAAGGAATTAAATAATCTCAAAATATGAACACTTTTGGAGAATAGACGACATCTCTGTGAGGTTATCTGTCGGTACAATGACAAGTAATTAAATATATTGAAAACACGTTCCCTTTTGGGGAATAGGAACATATGCGGTGGCCGCCATGGAAATAGAAGTAAATTCACAGTAAACCCCAGGAATAAATTTTATTTTTCAAAAAGATAAAAACGTTGCATCACGTTTATTTAACGAAAGATAAAATTTATCTGAAAAAAAGATAAAGTTTATCTGACGTAAATATTTGTTTGACATAGGTTATATGTCAGACGGCTGCGTCTATTTTCACAGAAAAAATGTCCTTCATAAATTTAGAAATCCTCGCGGTATTCAATTTTAAATATTCTCACTTTATTTCACTAATTTCAAACCCAAAAATCACTCACCTGCACTTACTGAATACACAGTCCGCAAATTGGTTAGTTTATAACAAATAGTGTTTGTTTACAATTTTTTAAATCTACATCAGGGTCGATAGAAAACTAAAGATTTGTTAAACAAAAGTAAGGGACTGAAGTTGGCTGAGTGTTCTCACTCAAGCCAGCTCAGCCAAATCAGCCAACTTCAGTCCCTTACTTTTGCTTAACAAATCTTTAGTTTTCTATCGACCCTGATGTAGACTTCAAAAATTGTAAAAAAAACACTATTTGGTATAAACTAACCAAAGTGCGGTCTGTGTATTCAGTAAGTGTAGGTGAGTGATTTTTGTGTTTAAAATTAGTGAAATAAAGTGAGAATATTAAAAATTGAACACCGCGAGGATTTTTAAATTTATGAAGGACGTTTTTTCTGTGAAAATAGACGCGGCCGTCTGACATATAACCTATATCAAACAAATATTTACGTCAGATAAACTTTATCTTTTTTCAGATAAATTTGATCTTTCGTTAGATAAACGTGATGCAACGTTTTTATCTTTTTGAAAGATAAAACTTACTCCTGGGGTTTACTATGTTAGTTTCTGAGATATCCTATTCTTCTAATGACATTTTAGACGGATGGAAAAATCGCGCATTCAAAATAATAGAATAATCTTCACTTTTACGCTGAAATCTGAAAATAATCATTTTTCTCTATTCATCGCTTATTACTGGGTACACTCACGTTTTTTTGTTAGTGTTCGGCTGCTATTGCAAAAAATCGAGTCGTAATATTGAAAAGGAATATAGCCCTGTCTGGAATACCAAAATCCATTTTTGAGATCTCACGAAGAACCCGCATCTTTTGGTTTCTCTATGAATTTCCAAAGTAAGCTTTTCAAGTACCGCCAACTTCCAAGATCTTATGGTTTCTCATAATTACTGTATAAAGTATATATCTTATGTATTTATTTAAGTATGCTGTATTGAATATTTCCAAGTTTTGATAAACACTGTTTTTATTCTAATATTCTGTTGGAAAAATAGTATAGAACTAGACTGACAATACGCATAATGGAAACAGACTATCTATTTAATTATTAATTAATTAGACATGTAGGCAGATTAAAATTGAGAAGCTGTTTTGCACTGACTGTGACTAACGAGGGATTCACGTGAGCACTAATTTATTCGGTATTACCTGTACTCTCTGAAACGTTAACGCTCTGAAAACACCTGTGTTCTATTTACTGTATATATCTATTTTGATTTTGATTAATCTATTTTCTGTAAGCATTATAGGTACTATATTTTTTTCCAATACTCTGTCATTTGTTCGTTCCAGTATTTATATTACTATTTATGCAAAATATTAAATAAAGACAATTATATGGTATGAACATACACAGTAAATACCAGGGATGTTATTTATCTAAAGTTTGATAAAAATATCGCAAACAATTGACAAACATAATTATCCGACGACGGATAATTTTGATCAGGCTCGTGATAAAAAATTATCTGTTTTCGCAAAATTTTAGTTTTCGATTATTTTCAGCGTTTTTATCCAACTTCAGATAAATAATATCTCAAGGATTTACTATGTAACATCTCCATAATTAAGCAGTGAAAACAGATTTATGCTCGCAGCGATTTCATAATTTTTTTATACATGATATTTGTCTTCCTGTGAAACTCATTTCCGCCTTTGCACACAGTATTTAATTATATATCAGATGTTCGCATAATCGACCTCGTTCCTATTTCTCAACTCACGATAGTTTTGGATCACCTAGATATCTAAGAAAGGATACGACATTCGTTCATGGAAAATTTCGTAATGATTTCATTATTTCCGTTAAGGAGACTGTTGAAATCTCAGATTACTTTTGCAGTATTAGTGTAAGCACATTTAAGAATAAGCAAATATAATGAAAACAATAGATTATGCTTAATAATTTCTTCGAGTGATAATACAAAGATGACTCCCTAACAAATTCAGAGAAAAGTATGTTTGAAGGAAAATTTTGAATGGACAATACAATATCGAATGTATTAATGAGTATCACAATCAATATTTTTTACATTTTCAAGAATGGGTGAAAACAGTCTTAAAAACAAAATCACATGTTTGAAAATGCTCAAGAAACAGCTAGAATTTATATTTTTTAAGTTTACAGGTTACATGTTGTTGCGAAGAACTGTTGTTTTTCAAATTTGAAAGTAGAAATCACAATTTCACATTGTAATTTGCCTACTTTACTTTTTTCCGTGAATAGATGGATATGTATATCTTTCACAAATTGTTAAATTTATATAATTATTAACTTGCAATAATCGCGCCAACTTCGCATAAGATAAATATAGATTTTTTAATTCGATGTATTCTAATTACGTAATGGAGTATCAGCCCCCTCCAGACCCTTCCCACTTTTAACAATTGAATAGTAATAAATTTCCAGAGTACATGACCCCCCACTCCCAAATTGTTACGTAATTTAAGAACAGTCTCTTATGCGTGAATTACTCGATTTAATACGTAAAATGAACTCTGAATTTGAGTAACCTAGGTTAACGGCGTTCCTAGAATTTCCGCCCTCAGCATTTTTGTGATGCGAGGAACGTGGGACCGAAAAAGAGGCGAGCTCAGCCATGCGTAACCAACAGTAACGTAACGATTAACAACAAAGTGGGCAGTACCCTCATCACATTCGTTGCGTCAGCTGGTAGTATGCATCCAAATCGAATAGGAATTGTTCCCTCGGCCCTGAATGTTTACGTTTGGATTCCCTATAGAAAACTGGGGGTTCACGAAAGTTTCGGCTCAAATCAAAGTTGGTATCATTTAGAACTTGAACTTCAAAAGATACCTGTAGAGAGCTAAAAGGGTTCGTATAGAGCGTTCTTGAAAAGAACATGAAGTACTATTGACAAACCACATGCTTGCAAAGTAGGGCTGGTTTGTTAGGAATCGATTTGCAGTTATCGACCGATGACTTGAGATGAAAAGTTTCTTGCATATGAATATGCCTTTATGTTGCCAACTTTGGTACATAACCTGCAAATTATATTTATCAAGTCATTCTATCTATTTTAATTGCGATATTAATTTGTTTTTAATTATAATATTGTGTTATTAATTAAACATTATATCTAAGTGGGCAAAGCGAAAAATAGGTTCTGTAGGAATAGGCTCAATGATAATTGAGATCCTTTAGAACTCCGAGTGTGGTATCATTTAGAGCTCATCTATCGTTTTGGGTTCCTTTTCAGCAAGTGGGGTTCGTTTTTGTTGCAGCTCCTTTGGAACTAAAATTGGGTTCCAATGGAAACTTCAGTTTTTTGTGTCTGGATTGATGTTAAGGGCCCAATGTTCACTGCAAGCTATGTCCGAAACTGTACCTAAATCCAGATTTCAGTGTATTTATCAATTAAAAGAAAGTAGATTCTCAGCTCTCAAGGATTCAGATCCTTGACTTAATAATTTTCACATTCGCATATGTAGATTACTTGTTTAATGCAGAGCATTGTATGTAAAATTTTGTTCTATGTTCTTCCTACATTCACATTCTGTATTTTTATTTACCACCGATTCCATTTTGCTAGAGGTAATTTCAATTTTTGCTTGAAATCCGACTTAATTAGAAAAACGCAGCCTATTTAAAAAATAGTTAAAGCTTATGCGTATACTGATGTATACAGTAAAAATAAAATAAAATGAAAAGTGGTTTATAATAATTGCCAGAGACATTAATATGTATATATTGCAATTTTAATGATAAATAGAGTAATAAAAAACGTTTCATTTTTCTTCAATAATCCGTTTGTGCACTTCTTCACCATTTTCTTCTATCTTATGTTAGCCTTCAAGGTGCTAAAACTATATATCAAAATTATTTTAGAAAAAAGCAGATAATACTTTTTTCGAGAGTCCGAAAATGAAGGTTAAATTCTTTAACCAGATTTTTATAACCAAAATGAAAAATTTAGAGCATTTTCAAAATTTGACATTTTTTTCAAATGGTAGAAATTTTGGTTAAAGTTCGTTAAAGAAAATTACAAAAGTCATATATTTTTTAAAAATTATGAAAATTTTCAAAAAATGTTTTTCTGGTAGATTAAGAAATTTCATTCGAAGTTTTCACTAGATATAAAATATATTAAAAACACCTCAATTGAATTTTTCGATTACACCAAATTTAAAAAAGCTGTAATTTTTTCAAAATTGGCACAAAACTTTTTTAAGCATTTTAGAAATTTATTTAGAAATTTATGTTAAGTTTTTGGCATACGGAAAGAGGTATACAAATTATCCTTATAACATTTTTTATTTAGATTCAAATTTTAAAAGTTATATGCTTTTCAACATTTTGAACATTTTCAAAAAATAGATAAACAAATTTTTTGATAGAATGAGAAAGACCAGTCCTAATTTTTACTAGATATAAAATATATTTCGAAGTTATTCTAACGAAAGTTGGTAATTAAACCAAAATTCAAAAAGTTTCATAAATATGCCATTTGTGTTTTGAAAAAATCCGTAAAGCTTTATTTTTAGTAGATATCAACAAGATTTGCCAAGAATCTTGATGAACTTTTTCAATTGGGCATAAATTGAAAAATGTCTCGATTAATTAATCAAAGTAGAGTTATCTTAGAACTAAAGTTTGAACGAGCGGAATTAAAGCCTACGTAATTGCTCATAAGTTTAAATCAAAGTTTTCGATTTAAGCTATAATATTTATGATATTTGAAAAAATGTAGTCGAAGTGTACGCTATGGCGGGAGTAATACCAAGGAGGGGGCTTTTGGAGGTGGGAAGCTGAGATAGGCGTAACCACAGAAAATACACCATCGTAAATTAAAAAAAAAACAATTTTATTGCGACTTCCATCCGTTGGTGAGGCGTTCAGTTCGTGGCCAGACTGCCAGTCTGGGCTTCGAGTCGGGCCGAGCTCGGGTCTGGTTGGGCTAGCAGGGGACTTTTTCTGGAGGGTAGACTCGGATCGTAGGAGGAATCAGGGTTCCTAGCCCAGAGCGGAGAGGCGACACACACTTCAGTTAAAACCCCGAACCAAAAACCATGCGCGAGGCACTCGCGCTTAGACAACTAGAGAAAAGCGAGAGAATAGGTGATAGTCGGACGAGCCAACACAGACTGATCAGTTTTCCTCAGCGCCGGATTTTCCAAGGGGCACGGTGGGGCTAGTGCCCGAGGCCCCAGGAGGCCGAGGGGCCCGTGACCCTAGAAAATTACGTACGTTACAGCAAACTTGGGATTTTCTCTGCCCTTAAGAGGGCCCTTTCGAGGTTTAGCCCCAGGCCCCGAAAAATGTTAATCCGGCGCTGGTTTTCTCCCATGGTTATTCTCTTCCTGTAAAATAAATAAGGATATGGGAGCAAAAGTTTTTGATTGTAATAGTGATTAGTTATGTTTCTGTGTAATTTATTAAGTCCAATTTATTGTCTTGTTTTGTCTTACGTACATTATTTACGTTTGAAGTAATCGATACTTAAATGTCGAGCGTAACATTAGTCTTATAAGTTAAAATGAGAAAGAAAAAAAATTAATCGGAAAAACAATAAAACAGAAAGGAAGAAGTTTCGGATGTTTTGATGTGTCGGAATAATTTGTTGGTATGTCCGCAGTTGGTAGTGTATGAAAATGATGTTTTAGAAATATTAATTATTGATTTTTCTTCTTGTATCCTTTCAGCCACTCCTCGTATTCTCTGTTTCGTCTTTCCCTGTGATTTCTCCATTCTTTTGATATCTTATCTTCCTCCCTTGTCCTCCTTTTTTCCTCTTCCTGTAGTTTCCTTCTTTGTTGCTCGATTTGAAGTAGTACGTTCTGCCACGGTATTTCCCTTTCCCGTTAGAGTTTGGCCTCTATTTCCTCCGTTTTTCGTCTATTCTCGCTTTCCTCTGTTAATTTTCATTGTTTGTGTTCTTCCTGGAATTGGTTGTATTTGTTCCAAATTATTTTGTTGCAGTATTTCAAGTGTTCTAGCGTGACTTTATACTTTAAGGCTTAAACTTTTTGATGCATGGTTTCCTTGGTTTCGATGTCTATCCCTCCAACTGCTCCTCTCTACTCGGTTGGTTGTTGGTTTTTCAAGGAGTGTCTTACGTATTTTTGCGGGTGGAACTTTATGGTTTTCTCGTCGGCTCCTTCGAGTCTTTTTAAAAGCCAATCCCAGGCCCGGTATGTCCCTGGCGGACCGAAGGAACCGAATGGAGCTTATACAAAGTACCCGTAAAGACCCCATTGGGTCCCCATTCGGTTCCTTTTTAACAAACTAAAAAAACAGCAAGGTCAACTTTTGAATAGTTGAAATTCGGATTCTACGTTAAAATTTTCTATAGAAGGTCACAGAATAATCGCAATCGCTTTTTTTTGCAACGGTAACAAGTTGAAAAAAATATAAGACGTATAACGCCTGTTGACTGCTACACTTCAAACGGATCGCCTGTAAGTAGCAGTCGACAGGCGTTATACGTCTTATATATTTTAAAATTTTTACCGTTGCAAAAAAAAAAAAACGATTGCGATTATTCCGTGACCTCCTATAGGGAATTGTAACGTAGAATCCGAATTTCAACAATTTAAAAGTTGATTTTGCTGTCTTTTCGAGTTTTTTAAAAAGGAACCGAATGGGGACCCAATGGGGTCTTTACAGGTACTTTGCAGAGGCTCCATTCGGTTCCTCCGGTCCGCAAGGGCGTCTTTAGGTGATATTTGTAATGGGCTATTTTGATGTTGTTCTGACAAAGATAGTACCTTAGGTTTTCTTCCTTTTTTCTGAAATTAAAGGTTCGTGCTGTCTAATGTGTCGTTGGCATCTATTTAAATCAAATAATTGTGTTTGTGCCCTAAATCCATTGCCTTTTGCCATTACTTAATTTTAGTTACATGACCTAAAGGTATAAGTGTTCGTGCTCTTTACCTTTATCTGTAGTATCTTTCTCCAATTTAATGTAATTTACGTTCCATTCACCTATACTTTTTCCTGTTAGGTTTTTTAATTCGTAAATCGTAGTGGAAGTTTAGTTTTTAATAATGAAGGGACCTTCGTATTGGTCGTACAGTTTGACCGATTATTTATCCGCTTTGTTTGACAGTTTGTTGACCTTTTTTAGAACCCTGTCACTTGTTCTAAATTCTACCGGTCTTCTCAAATTATAACTATTCGCTTGTCTTTCATTAGTTACGTCCAAATTTTTCTGGACTTCTTTCTTTATAATTTGTAGCCGTCTTAATCTGTCTTTCGATTTTGCAATGCTTTGGTTCAACGCTTTCGGTTTCAACACGTTCTGTAACTGACCCAGATCAAAAAAGGAACTGTGTTCTATGACAGTTGTTACAAGATGGCGACAGAACTGTTCTAGAACAGAAAGGTATCAGTGTTCTAGAACACTGTGTCAAAATTGTGACAGAACTATTCTCGAATTATGTGACAGCACTGTTCTGTAGCAGTTGCTATGGAATTGTTTTAGAACAAAATGATCACAGACGTTCTATAATATTTGTTTTAAGTTTGTTCTAGAACTGTGCTGTAATAGTGTTATATCGAAGTTCTAGAACCCTGTTACAAGTATGTTCTAGAATCAATTAGAAACATAGATTAATAACGCTTCAGAACACCTGTTACGGAATTGTTATAGAACTGATGAATCACAGACGTTCTGTAACATTTGATCCAAGCTTGTTCTAGAACTGTGCCGTAATATTTTTGCACGGGGCTGTCCCGGTATATATCATCAGTCACGGACGCATTTTTATAATGCAATCAAGTGATCTGATGAGAGCAGTCTGCCCAGACATATTGGACAAATCCTGGTTTTTACCCCATCATTGACGGACTGGGTTGCAGTCAAGTACACGATGGGGGGACCTACAGCTTAAGGTGGGTTCCGAACCACCAGAACCTCGGTAAAGGTACATTGAAAAATTTCTAGAGGTACCGGCTCAGGGATCGAACCCCAGACCTCTGAGGTGAAGTCCGAGTGTCTAACCAACTGAGCGACCATTATTATTATACCACATATTATTATTATTATTATTATTAACTTTATTATCTTTATTATGCCGTCCGAATGTTACTTCGACGTTCTGTGAAAAACTATTGCATTAGCCTTAAAGGTCCCTATGGGGTCGTTTGTGCTCTGACACTTTATATTGAAATTTACGAAGTTCGTTCTTCTTCAGTATTTAATCTTTTGTTCAATGTCTTAAAAAAAAATCATTTGACAAGTAAAATTATCTTATAAAAAGACACTTCAGGAAGTGCCCAACAAAATTTCACGCCAAAATATTAAAAAGCTTCTACGCAATAAAACATTACGGTTGGGGTCTTCAACGACCCCATGAGGACCTTAACCTTATACCAAAGTAAGGGGACCCTTAAGGGTTAAATTCCTTAAATAAAATAATAAAATAGTTTCATAACTAATAACGGGAAGAAAGGATTGCACTATCGTGTTGTCTTTCCTATAAAGAATTTATTTAAAAAGAAGCAACGCAGTTTAGTAATTATATTTGATGAATATTAATTTTCTTTACCAGAACACAGATAAACATTTATGAAAGTATTAATACCTTTTTCTAATAATGAAATTCTATCAATATAAACAAAAACATATTTTTTATCGAAGATCATAGAATAATATATTGAAACATATTAAGTGCACGTGCTCTGAGTTCTAAGTAACTAAGTATTACCTCTCTCTCACTAAAATATGTTAGAGATATTTAAATATAAGGTTACGATACGAACAAACGTCGTCATCGCAACATCGTAAAGATGTTAGGAATTTCTCCAATATTTTGCCTCGTGAGGAGATCTATAAAAATATTTAAATTTATAATTTGACGTCTCCGAAAGACATTTCGGGGCATTTTTCGATATTTTAAATTTATTTCAAAACATTCTAAAAAAAAACAAAAAAAACTAAAAACTACCTTGAAAAAGGTAAGAAAGAAAGGTAAAAAGAAATGTGAGTACCGAGAAATAATGGAGTTTTGACGAAACACAATTTTGACATTTAGCCTCCAATATATTATATACTTTGCCGCACTTAGGTTAGTTTTAACCCAAGTTATTTTGAATACTTACAGTTATAATTTGAAAGTATGATGTAGCTTTTTCAGTCCATATAAGGACAGAATGTTTTGTTTTCCATAGCAATCCAAACGAAATTATGAGGCATTTTTAGAATCATTTCTACATATTTAAAGTAATTTGGCTAAAGCCTACGCTGAAAAAAAGTAATAAAGAAAAATTGAAATTAAAAAATACAATTTGATCAATTAATAGCCCAAATTACAATTTATGTTAACATAACCGTGAAATGTCCTAAAAATTTCAATCTTGTATGAAATCCTTATCAACATTTTCAGTAAAAACCGTTACTTTTACCTCGAATTGCACAGCAATTTTTTATTTTCTTTGAAGTGTAATTATTTTTTATTAAAAATAACTATTTCCGGCGCAAGTGATTAAAATAACCAGAAGTTGTAAAAAAGTTGTGAATCTTCTTCAAAATATAATCTAAAAAAATTGAAAATAGCAAATTTCTGAGGAAAAACATTGACTATATCCAAACTTTTATGGCAACTCAATCAAATTCTGATATCGTACGTTATTTATTATTTATTATGTTAAACAAATAATTATTTTATCCTCGCTTTAATAAAAAAGATCGTACATTCATGTGTCTAACATTCATGATGGTATAAATGAGAAATCATGATTCATGGGTAAAAGATCTGACACAACAAGATTAAATTTATTATTTGAAGATTTGAATCTTGCTGTCTTGAGCCGTGGATCGGCCACAGTGCGCCAGGAAGCGCAGCGATTTGCCTTTCTCGCAATTGAAATGAAGGTTCGAGTGTTTTTTGAGAGAGGAGCCAAGGCGGCGAGAAGGATACTTATCTGGCGTAGAGGCTACCCTGTTCAACAAGGCAGGATATTCCGACGGGTTATCCCTAGAATAAGCCGGGACTTAAATGTAGTTAAATCGAATACCCCAGGATAATCTGTTGCTGTGAGGGGTACATAAAACTGTTCCATATAAGATACATAGCAGTTTCAGAATTGTTATATAACTTTTATAGAATTGCCCTAGATTTTTCACAACGCAGCGTACCAAAGTTCTACAATTTTTCTAGAAATATTACAGATCGGTAGTTACACCGTTCTAGATCTGTTACAGATTTGTTATACAACATTTGTAACCGAGTTCTAGAATTGTTGTAGAAATGTTACAGATCGGTTTTCACAGCGTTCTAGATCTGTTACAGAACTGTTACATAACACTGGTAACCGAGTTCTAGAATTGTTATAGAAATGTTACAGATCGTATGTCACAGCGTTCTAAAACTGTTGAAGAATTGTTCTAGCGTATGGGGGATGAGATAGTTACTCGCATTTTTGTAACCTGTTACTAACCTATTCTAGAACATGTTCTTTTGTGTTCTAGAACAGTTACAAATCTGTTCTGCAACCATGTTTGCTGGTTAGGTTTTAATAATTTGTTTAATTGTCCTATTGTAACGCTCGGTTGAGTTGTCTTGGGGGTAATATTTTGGTGTTTCAGTATGTCTCATACCGAAATTTTTGTTTAATTCTTTTAATGTTTTATTGACAAATTCGGTGCCATTGTCGGTGTGGAGAATCCGCGGTGTTCCCAGCGCGAAATGATACGTTTGTGGAATTCTGACTCTATTGTTGTCGCGTTAGCTTTTCTTATCGGAATTATTTCAACCCACTTTGTAAAGAGATCTACAAAAACTAATGAATATTGGTTTTTCCTCGTTTTTGGAATCGGTAATGGGCCCATGATATCTGCAGCAATCATGGTCAATGTTTCTTCAACGATTCTTTTTCCCATGAGCCCTAATTTCGGTTGGTTACTCAGTTTGGTTCTTTTGCATATTTTACCATTTTTATCATATTTGATAATCTCCGAATACATCCCTGGCCAGAAGTAATACTCGGATATTTTCTCGTGCGTTTTTTCGGAACCTAACTGTCCTGCTTGTAAGTCATCGTGATTTTCTTTCAAAATCTCTCTTCATAATTTTTTGGGTACGACGAGTTGCCATGGGTTAGAGTCTGGTAAAAGAGTAGATTTTAATGGGCTAGTTCTGTAAAAATGAAGTTGCGAATCTCTAATTCGCCATTTTTCGTGTTCTTCCGGTCTTTTTTTAACTTGTCTGATTTTTGTTGAGTACCAGTGGTCTGTTATGTCAGCTATTTCCGCTTTCGGTTTTTCTACGCTACAAGCTAACGCAAACGCTATATTTTTTACTGGTTCTCCTGATCTCGAAAGAGCATCAGGGACGAGATTTAAACTACCTTTTCGGTATACGACTTCATAGTCATATTCAAGAAGTTCCAGTGCTCATATGACTAATCGGCTAGTGGTGTTTTTTAGGTTCCCGGTAACAAGCGTTGAATTCAGAAAAATTAAGAATTTGTATTCCTATCAATACGCGATTTTTCCTCTGTCTAAAAATCCCTCAACGGGAACAGAAAGAGTGCAAATCCTATTCCTCTCAATCGACTTAGTAAAATTTAATGACAGCATTTATTTAAGCTATTTTTCATTATTAAATCTTTGTATAACTTATAAATTCGAAAAATATCCAAATTTATATTTACTTATGTTTTGATAATTTATTTAAACGTCTTAAAAAATGCAACAAAGAAATCTATGCTAAGGTGTGAATTTACATAATTTTAACTCTAGAGAAGCAGAGTTGAATTGGTGAGGATTAAAATTTCAGAATTTTTCAGAATTTACATTTCGCATGAAGCAATTAAAACAACTTATTACACACATTTTGAGAACTTATTGGAAGGAATTAAATAAAATGAAACCATGATCACTTCTGAGGAATAAAAAATATCTCTGTGAGGTGCGTTACCGGTAAAATTAGAAGGAATTAAATATATTGAAAACACGTTCTCTTTGGGAGAATAAAAAAATTTGTGGCGGTCGCTATGGAAATAAAAGTGAAAATAATCATTTTTCTCTATTCTACGCTTATTACCGGGTTATGAAGCCACTTTAACACTAAGTGGTCCGTGATAACTTAAAAACTATAACCTTCTAGATATGGCCTAAATTTTCGGATGGCCCAAACTACCGCGAAGCATTCTTTTTCGGATGCTGAGTATCGAGATTCTGAGGACCATTTCGCTTGCCCCACCACACACGCAAATTCAACTTTCTTCGGTAAAATATTTAGTGCAGAATTTGTTCAAATTTGTACAACAAAAATAAGACTTTGCACTGAAAAAAATGGTATAGCTGTTGCAGCTAAAAATATATTGCTGGGGAGATATAGCTAAAACTGCCATAAAGTTTAGGTAGAACTGCAAACTAGATAGCTAAGATATATAAACCGTCTGTCTCCTGCAGACAGAAAATGGGGGAGATAATTCTATCATTATTTTCTAAACATTCTAGCAATCATGATCAAACAGTATATTTCCTATAATTAGTTTGCTCGTACTAACACCCGACTTTTCCGTAAATACAAGAAGCTCGTGCCTCCCCTGGCGGACCAAAGGAACCAAATGTAGCCTCTACAAAGTACTCGTAGAGATCCCATTGGGTCCCCATTAGGTTCCTTTTTAAAAAGACTCGAAAAAAAGCAAAATGAACTTTTAAATTGTTCAAATTCGGATTGTACGTTAAAATTCCCTATGGAAGGTCACGGAATAATCGCAATAGTTTTTTTTAACGGTAAAAAGTTAAAAAAAATATAAGACGTATAACGCCTGTTGACTGCTACTTACAGGCGATGCGTTTGAAGTGCAGCAGTCAACAGGCGTTATACGTCTTATATTTTTCAAACTTTTTACTGTTACAAAAAAAGCTATTGCGATTATTCCGTGGCCTTCTATAGGGAATTTTAATGTAGAATCCGATTTTCAACAATTAAAAAGTTGATCTTGCGGGTTTTTCGAGTTCTTAAAAAAGGAACCGAATGGGGACCCAATGAGGTCTTTACGGGAACTTTGTAGAGGCTCCATTCGGTTCCTTCGGCCCGCCAGCATCATGTCGTGTGGTTTGTAAGAGTTAAAAAATGAATAATATATACAATAATGCAACGATAATGATGGAACCGATTATGGAAATAAGAGATTTTTTGAGTAGCTGTAACCTCCATAATTATATTGAAGATCACCAAGGAAAGTGATTATTCTTTTATCAGTGCACGTATAACCTCAAAAAATCTTTGTTTACACCTTTTTTTCGATAAGCCCTATTGTACATATTGATATGTATTGATTTTAACTAACTGTTTTTAAATAAAAATTTTCAATAATTAATTCATGTAGGTATCTAATACATAATAAAGATTTAAGTATTTGTATACATATGGTTGCTATATTTTTGCGTCATTATACCTAAAGATATATCGGCCTATTAGCTAGAAAAATTATAGGCACTGCAGCCAGAAAACGCAGCTAGATAGGCTGTCCAGTTTAGTTATATTTTTCACCTAGAATATCCACCTGAACCTGGTTAGGTTTGACACCTATACTTATGTAGCAATAGAAATATAGACATTAGAACTATATTTTCTAGATACTGCACCTATATTTTGTCTGCAAGAAAATCTGTTCAATACAGTTAACTATTTAGGAAGACGAAATCCAGCGATAATTTCTAACTGGGATAGCAAGAATTCTAGGTAATATACCTAAAAAAATTTTTCAGTGTGTGTATAACGCGAAGTACCTGATTTCTCACACAAACACTGGAGGGGCCAGCGAAACGTTTCGCTGCCCCGACATTATCCAAAATTAACTTTAAGTGGGTGTATTATTTTCGTCTTAATTTGTTCAAATTTGTGCGACAAACTTCAACCCCTAAAAAACAACCCTTTGTTGGGCAAACGTTACATCGGATCCAGCGAAACGTACCGCTAGTCCCGACATTATCCAAAATCAACTTTATATAGGTGCAATATCTTGGTTTTAATTTATTTAAATGTGTGCAACTAACTTCAACCCCTAAAAACTACCCATGTACGGAAAACACCATGGCGGGGACAGCGAAACGTTTCGCTGTCCCCGACATTATCCAAAATCAACTTTATATGGTTGCATTATTTTCGTTTTAATTTGTTTAAATTTGTGCAACCAAGTTTAACCCCTAAAAACTACGCCCTGTGCGGAAAACAGCATGACGGAGCTAGTGAAATATTTCGCTGGTCCCGACTTTGTCCAAAATTAACTTTATATGGGGTAGTTTTTAGGGGTTGAAGTTGGCTGTACAAATTTGAATAAATTGAGAAGAAAATAATGCACCCATATAAAGTAGATTTTGGACAATGTCGGGACCAGCGGTAAGTTTGGCGGGCCCGTAATGGTGTTTACCTAAAAGGGGGTGATTTTTAAGGGCTGAAGTTTGTTGCACAAATTTGAACAAATTATGTCAAAATTATGGACCCATATAAAGTTGATTTTGGATAATGTCGGGGTGAGCGAAACGTTTCGCTAGCTCCGCCATGTTGTTTTCCGCACAGGGGCTAGTTTTTAGGTGTTAAAGTTGGTTGCACAAATTTGAACAAATTAAGACGAAAATAACTTTTGAACTCACAGAGAAAATAATAGAACCAAATATTAGAAATAATAGAACCGAACAATCTCGTGCCAATCAATCCGTCCAATTCGATTTACGAAAAAATTCAAAAGAACCTCGCCAACTATCTTACAATAATATTGAAAACTGTAGCATAACAAGAAACAATAATTTGAAATTACAAAATACGGATGATAGCGAACCTATAGAGGATAGAATCCATTCAAACCAAAACAGAACATGGAGACTCATGCCAAAAAACGATAGATCAAACAGACGTTCGCGAATACACACTAACAATTCAGACTCAGATTACGAATTATCAAAATAATTAAAATTATAATTATAATTATCAAAATAACCAAACAATTCCAGCTACCAATTTTTCTTTCGGCATGATAGAAACGGCTTTTTTGACCTTCAGTTAAGCCTATTGTCATTTGGTTAAACGCTGGTAACATTTGCTAGTAAGAATTAAATGGGCATCGTGTTAAATGGTTTTTTACTCTGATTATTTTGATTCCCGTTTTTGGTTATCCTTTTGTTTTCTACCCTTGTGTGTGTTGTGCTCTGGGCACGTAGGTAGGAGTAGAAAGACAGTGAGTTTGAGGGGGGGAGAGGAGAGGGGGGGGGCGGGAAGGTTCTGTTGCGGAACGGAAGAAGGATGCGTCTAGGGATGGAAAGAGGTGAAGGAGTTCGGCGTAGAGGAATGGAGGTGGTAACGCCCCTGGCGAACGGGAGCGCTAACGAGGCCGAACGCAGTTGCGCGAGGCTGAGCCTAATCACGCGAGGCTGGTCGGGGGGCGGCGATCTGGGAAGTTTGCCGGCGAGTGGCGAGCCACCGGTCAAGGCCTCGCATGCCCTGCGGTGGTTTGGCCTGACTAGTGGGTGGGGGTAAGTACACCCGCTGGCTATCCCCTTTGATGAAGTTTCGCCAGGCGGATAGCCCGTCCATAAGAAGTTGTGGTCGCCGA
>NC_046660.1:124507237-124511010 GCF_010883055.1 Belonocnema kinseyi | reverse complement strand
CGGCTATGCAGGCACACGGCAGATGTGCCGAAACAATGCTAATGGCTTTATGATGGGGTAAGCAGACTCGTCGTTGAAGCTCGAGAATCCTCAATTTGTCACCTTAGTCCTTCACTTGGAATTACCTCTCGGAGCCAAGCGAAAGCGTGTGAACAAACTGCCGGATATTTGAGGTTCTCAATCTGTCGTTCATGACATACTACACTTTTCACTATTTTTATTTATCCATGAATCTTTATTATTATTTTAATTATTTTTATCTCCGTTACTATCGTTACACTTTTGTTCGTTTTTATCCTCGATTTTTGGTTCTGTTATTTGTGAAACTTCCCCGCTAACTTTCGACTTGGCTAGCTCAGTTTCCCATTCTTTACCCAAATCTTCTAATTGTTCAAAAGTATCAAAATTGTTTCTTTTAATGTACATTTTGTATTCTTTGTGAAAGTTTTTATAGGTTCTACGTAATTCCCATTCACGATTTTTTTGGATCCGAGAACCTTTCATCTGTATAAGCGTTTTTAAAATTTTCAGTAAAATCTGATAAGGATCTCCAGGAATTTTTATTTATTTCACATTAATCTTTAGAATCTTCTATTAATAACGCGTCTAAATTTTCTATAATATCGCGATCATTTATTCTATAATCCCTTTTGAATCTTTTTAGTTCCTCTACGAAATGCGCGGGACTATCGTCTTTATTATTGCCAAATTTAATTGGCCAATTGCTCATGATTTGAAGCGGCGTTTGTATCATGCCAAAAGGAAAATAGGTAGCTGGAATTGTTTGGTTATTTTGATAATTATCCTATTCGTAATCTGAGTCTAAATTATTAGTGTGTATTCGCGATCGTCTGTTTGACCTGTGGTTTGTTGTCATGAGTCTGCATGTTCTGTTTTAGTTTGAGTAGATTCTATCATCTATAGGTTCGCTATCATCCGTATTTTGTAAGTTCAAATTATTGTTTCTTGCTCTGCTACAGTTTTCAATATTATTGTAAGAAAGTTGGCGAGGTTCTTTTGAATTTTCTCGTAAATCGAAATGGCGGTTCATGAATTCTTTACATTCTACGCTCTCTAAGAGTTCATCTGTCTCTAAAATGAACTGTGTGTTGTTTTCCAAAACTGGTCTGACGCTCCCATTGTCGGGAGACTTTCGTCATCCTAATAGAATGTATTGTCTTTAGGCTCAAAGGTTTTTTTAGGATTTTTGGTAATTTCATGGGGTGGGATTTAGTTATTCTGGGTTGGTCTATCTTTGTTTGCCCTGTTGCTTATATTCGGTGTTTCAGTATTTTTTCGCGCGTAGCCACTAACACGGCATAATGACCTATTTATTGTTTTTGGAATGGTACCCGTATTTTCAGGTGTATTCGAAACCATCTTTTTGGCCATTCGTCTTGTTAAAATTTTATTCGAAAAATTGTTTTGGATTGTGGGTGCAGCGGCACCTTCCAAATTTAATCCAAGTTATCTTGGTCACTTTCTATGATTGTGTTTTTCGACATTATAAATTAAATTTTTCGTATCCTTGATTTCGTTTATTTAAAAATTTTGTTTAGTTAATATCGCACAGAGGTGATACCCTGTACCACTATCCGATTTAGCCTTTATAATTTAAATTTAAATTTAACTCAGGAATTTGTGATTAGGATTTAAATTAAGTGTTTGAGTGTACGAGTTCGAAAATACTTTTGTTTTCTTCGTAGGACCCTTTGTGTATAAGTTATTTCGCATGACCTTGCACGTGATCACGAGGGTACTGTTTGCGCGTGCGAACTTCCTAACGCTTTTACACTTTTCGCCTCGTAAAATGATAGGAATATTTTATGGCATCTCAAATACAATATCAATTAAATTCTGACACGGGACTTACCCAATTCCTACAGGGAGAAATTATTGGTTGTAAAATTTATCATTATAATATTGATATTCACAAGAGGTTGATGACAATCTAGGATATTGCCGAGAAAATAGTATTATGGCCACAGCAATACGAAGAAATAATTTTTCCATATTAAATATAAATATACAACAAACTTAATAATTGCCATTTTGAGTTAGAAAGATTACTATTTTTCATATCAGCTTGAAGTTAGGAAAAAGTTGAAACCGTTCAGTATATTATTTAATATTATTTTTTCACATCATTAAAATTTACTCAAAAGCGGGCGAAACGGAAAATAAATACGCTTCTGAGCAACTGGTGAATTCCCAAAGGAAAGGATCATATAGGTCACATGTACCGCTACACGAGACAGGTGCCGTTGCGTGCGCAACCACTTAAAAAGTGGGAATCGGAAAGACCGCGGATACGGGACTTTCGTGTTTACCAAAGAACGAGTAGATCGACAGTCGGCACCAAGCTTCTAGAGAGAATCTTCGTTTGGCCAACGACTCATATGCGGCTCGTGACAACGCGTTTTGATTGGGATTAGGTGACAGATATTGAGTTCGGCTATCAACTCAATTAGGTAAACGCGTTCCTCAGGGAAAGCAAAGGCTGAATGTACTAAATAAATGAATGGACCTCCCAGGACATTCAATTCTATCCAGGGAATTTCACAAATAAAATAAGATATGAGAAGTAAACTTCTATTTTCTCACTGTGATCCATGGCCAGCACATGTCTTTGGTTTACACGGATTTAAATTGGAGGGTGGTTCCGATCGTGCTTAAGCGAGCCATCGAAAGGTAGGACCCTCAGCACGCTAATTCCTATTTTTCTGTGTTAATTATGTCCAAGGTGCTGATTATGAATCTTATGATAAAATCTATCATCCGTATGTGTTTCAAAATTCTGACTCGAGAAATCCTCAAACCAATTGATTAAATGCGCGATCCGTTAAATCGGAAACCTATTCAATAGGATTTAGGTCCGGTTCCACCAACATCATTTAAATCATTGGTTAACTGACAGCGGGTTAAATGTAATACCATAGTTAAGCGTTGATTATCCTTTTGCGCGTTTCACCACGTTTTTGGAGGTCCCGGTTAGCTAACCAGTGAGTCGTTTCGAAATAACTCCTATTTTACTTTTAAGCATTCGCGTGATTGGCTACTTGTCGGTCGAGTGAAAAGCAAAACAATATTGTCGTGCGCGCCAAATCCAAATAAGGTTCACTCCACGCTCGTGTCCACACTGACCTATAAAAAGTGAATGTATGTGAACGTGAATGTATGCAGTTTTGACCGGAAAAAGACTTAATAGATATGCTTTTGCATACTACTAAAAAATAATGGGTCCCACTGAGCAGCGTTACTTCAAGGCATGCAACTATAAACCCATCCATTGAATGACATATATTGATAATCTTGGTCCAAGGCTGCTTCGTTGACGCCAAAGAAAAGGGACTACCAATATACCATTGAGTACAAGAAGGTAAAGTTGCACAGGGTATTAGAGACCTCATCTAGGAGCCCCATCGGACTTCACGAGGGAGAATTGTCAACGGAGACTGATGACTTCACCGATTCTGATGATTCCGCCTCCACGCCAGACCACACCATTTATGCTCCAGAACGAAACGCCCCAAAACATTTGGTCCCATCAAGTAAGCACAACAAGGTCGATGGAGGAGATGAAGCCCAAGTTACGTTAGTCGACATGACTACCTACAGGGCCTTGTCTCTTAAGCAATCCTCGACGCTTCCATTCTGAAATCGACCCTCGTGCATCCGAAGAGCTCGGAAGAAAGGCAACTACTGCCATCGACATCCAGAAATGCACCCGCGCCTAGTGAAAAAAAACGGTTAAGGTCACTGAAAAAGAAGAT
>NC_046660.1:124499455-124507227 GCF_010883055.1 Belonocnema kinseyi | reverse complement strand
TTAAGGTGTTCAATCAAAGTGGTATAGCCGGTAGATTCATGGAATAAAAAAGAAAAGTGACTAGATTCAATGCTCCCACATATACCCTCTAATCTTATTCAGGCGATGATATGTCTTCTGAAAGTAAAGGTAGCGCGGAGTCAGACCCCCCGGTATACCGGAAGAAACAGAGTATTCTCCCTGGTATTGAATCTAATGTACCAATGCCTGAGGAAGAACACCCACCTCAAAGTGCACCTCCAACTCTATTGAACCCCTGCTTTCCAAGTTTATACGATAAAACTACGGATGTATATGTAGACGGAACATGAATTTACAACGAAAGAAGAGGACCAGAAGGAGGGATAAGCATCTGGTTCGGCCACGATCATCCGTGGAATGTATCTCAACCCACTACTGGGAGACAAACGAACAACGCTGCAGAAATCCAAGCCGCCACAGTAGCTGCAAGAAAAGCAATTGAAAACGGTATTAACAAACTGCGAATAAACACGGACTCAAAGTTTCTTATCGAGAGTTATACTAAATGGACTAGAGATGTGACATGGAACCACGTCCCCGGCCATTAAGGGATAGAAGGTAATTAGATGGCTGATCACCTAGCGCAAATGAGAATCAACAGGAGCAATGCTGCCCAAGACAATCATGTCCTAGACTCTAGCACTTTTCAAAAGGAACACATATGTTATTATTCCTACTGGCCAAGCAGACTCTATAGTTTATGTCAGTCCCCCCGCCGAGATCATTAGAAGCTCATCAATCCCACTTATGGGACAAAGAAGAACTTGACGAAATCCACCAAGATGACGCACTTCGAATAGAGCGCACGGCGGTGTCGGAAGGAGAGCATGACGGAAAATTATTACTCACCTTGCAAAACATGGATGCATGTACTAACGTCGACAATCCCCTTCCCGCTAGAGTCAACGCCTTTCTAGAATCCTTTCATAGACAACTCGACACGAGGAACGCCTTAGAACCCACAGATCCTGCGCTAGTCACAGAAAAATTACACGAAACAAAAAATTCCGGGCTGGACAGAAGGAGCACAGTTTGTTTAAATACTCACCTGAGGTGATAGAGTCTCCGATTATAGGCACTCAACCATCAAGGAGGTCTCCATTCCATTCGCTACGACCATACCCGCTGATAGTTCAACTCCAGTAGCCAACAGTAATAGAATGGAAGATAGCAATTAGCAAAAAGGAATGCCTTCCAACGAGATGTACAATATGCTTCCGCGGTAACTTAATCCATCCACACTTCTTTCAGGATGGCAAAACATTACGCTCTTGCTAAGGAACACCTTGAATGTACATCTGCCGCATATAGATTATTCCTCTTTTCTCTCAGAAGAAGGGTACCTTACTCCATGCGTAGTGAATAAAGCTAATTGACAGCCGCCTACTCCAATTAAAGGAGTGATTCAGCACGAATAGACTGAGCCTCTCACATACATCAGAGACAATTACGCCCACTTTATTTCGGAAGCCTCTAAACCGACGAATCCTATTTTCAAACTTCTGTTAGCCAATTCGGGAGATCTGCTGGCTACTTTTAACGACTACAACAGACATTGTAAGAGGTGTCTAAAAAAGAAACTCATAAGGGCACGCACACGTGAACCAATAGCCATTACGGATATCCCCATCAGCGTATTTGACAGAGGGTGTCCCTTGATACTGTCGGAAAACTCCCTAAGACTCCCAGCGGTAACAGACACATACTAACCATGCATGATAATTTCAGCAAGCTTTGCATAGCGGTTTCTGTTTCCGAAATCAAAACAGATACAATCGCACATGCGGTAGCCACGCACTTATTTGCACAATACGGAGCCCCATGTTGTATCCTTACGAATCGAGGAGGATGCTTCGTAGGCAGACTAATGCGCAAGCTAAGAAAAATATTCGGGGTCAAGGAAATTGATACGTCCGGGTCCCGACCACAAACTAACGATTCTCTGGAACGTAGTCATATCGTATTTACCGGTTACATTAAACATTACGTGAGAGATTACGATGATAGGGATGATAGGGATGATAGGGGTCTACTGCAGTGACCAGGCCACTGCAGGCAAAGGTGGGTGATAAAGTAATTATCTTTAAGGATGTAAGAAAGAATAAATTCGACAAACGTGCCACTGGAACTTATACGATCGTGGGCTTCACCAAAAAACACAATGTAATCCTGAAAGCCGACGATGGTACAAGATACACAAAGCACGCGGATAAGCTCTTAGTGGCCTAATGTTAAGGAAACCCTGACATAAGCACTAAACAACGCACACCTATATTTGTAGGAAAAATAAAAGAAAAATGTATGCGACGTTCTTGTGGACAATTGCACTAATCCTTGATCCATCATCCTACATGAGCTGTGTCGACACCAGTAAACTCTACCGCGACCGTTCATTTGGATTAAGCACCAAGATATATTATGAGTATCTTGGGTCGATGAGAAGGGCAAATACAACATGGAGTATCAACGCCTTCCAACGTATGAATCGATTGCAAGAAATATTCACCGCGACTAAATAAAAATTTAAGGATTTACCTAAGTACTGTGGACCAACTTACAAATACAATTGCCAACAAATAATAAACGAATACAACATACAAACAAAAAAGGATGCATTAACCAAATTACTGCACGCTATCGAAATTGGAGTAGATGAATTCCTGCGATCAGCTGATCAAACTCTCGATGTCATTCACATGACGCGCAAGGAACATGTCCACCTATCATTATTAACGTCAGCACAGATCCAACCTAGCTTCAGAGACATACAAGATCATGTCCCGGAAGCTGTGTTTCCTGTACATGGACCCGAAGTAAATGTACACGAGCTGGCTAAGGTCTCCGCCGTCACCATCATTTTCCGAAAAGGAAAGCTACAAGTTCTTTTGGATATACCCCTACTAGAGAAGACCGAGTTTACACTCTACAGGATACATCCAGTTCCTGTGCAACAGTCTACCGTGGGAAACGGTAATAGGAAAGCCTATATACGCCCTGATTTTTCTTATATTTCTATTAAAGTGACTAAGTGAACCTATCTGCTCATGACTGATGCGGAACTCGGACAATGCGAAAAATCACCTAAATACATGATATTTCCTGGCACCTTGCCGGTATACGAAACTGCGGGATTTTCGTCATGCGAGTTTGAACTAATACTTAATCCGAAATGGTCAGCGTTCAGACTATGCAACATCATGGTGTCTTGTAACCAGAAACACTATTGAAAGGCTCTCCCATCACTCAATGGCTGGATCTACTCAACACAATGACGTCTAACGTCCGATCTAATCTGCCCTGCTAGACCCGACGAACAAATTACCTTAAAAGGGATTGTACTAATCCAAATAGCTTCAGAATGCAAGATGAGGACTTCACAACTCACCGTCCAGGGGTTTGGACCAACTAAGGGAGAAACCATTGCCGTGTACGAGCCTTTAGTTCACCTGAACCTCTCAATAATGTCAATAAAATTGCACAACTTACACACGAGACACGAAACTTACCAGAGCAAATAATCCGACGTGCCCAAGTTCACAAGCTACAAAACAAATGACCAGGCTCTGGATCAGATTGAGCAACAAACATATGACCTAAGCGTACAACAACAACGTAAAAAAAAACGTACGCTATTGATTCACGGTACGTATGTAGGGCTCAGACTGACATTCATCGGCATGCTGACCTACTTCTGCTACGATAGACTAATCATTGCTTGTTCGGAATGTTCGAGCCTCTGTCGTCAATGTTCTCTACGCAAAGTGCACAACCGCCATGGAAATCAGGCAAGAAATACCCGATGACGTGAGGTGTACAGAACGGCAGTGCCGAGCACTCTCATTAAACACTCCAAACACTCACATTGCCAAGAACTAAGTGATTCATGCATAACTAATCCTGAGTCAAAAATTCCTAATAACGCTTGAATTAGTCCAGGGATCAGAATGCCTAACCAGGCACTATAGCCCGCCTAGGATCGTGCAGGCTTTCCACCCTCAGGGTACTCAACGGTTTACCCAATGCCAAGGCAGTTTCAGAACCATTAAGAAGATCACAGTTAATCGCAGTGTACTGTGAGGTGATCAGTGATATAAGAAAATGAATTTACAAATAAGTGTAGAATGAGAATGGGTAATGTTGAGTGTTCTGCCTCCTCAAGTGTAAGAGAAAGAATATATAAGCAGATTACATTAATGAACACTAAAATTAAGCTGTCATGTAGGCTAAAATTAAAGTCTACCTATGGTCTGCCTATGATAGGCTGAAGGAAGGGGGAATTCTGTTCGATGGTAAAACCCAGGAAGATTTTATATCCATGACATTTTTAGTTCACTGTCACAATAATAATAAGGTCTAGCCTCCTCCACCAAAACTCCCCACCCCATAGGAACTACTTCTGGTAATCAACATGAGTAGCACCTACTATTTCGAAGCTTCATTAATTCATGATTAACGTGCTTCTCACATTTCCTAATGAAAATTTGACAGAAGCTATCAATCGCCTTTCTTTTATAGATCCACAACCAGGCATCTAGCGAATATTCTCGAGCGTGTTATTTCCTCATAATCTGAGACGTCCATGAGTTGACCAGGCTCCAAGGATCCCAAAACTTGCGATATCACCTCGATCAATCATTATAATCGTTAAGAAACTCAACATAATTCATACTTTTACCAAGCTAGCTTACAAATTATGGACGACCAACCCCCCCCCCCCTCACCCTTTCTCGTGCATGGATTCGTCATCTCTGGATTCGAAAAGACTTGCATTTGAGCAATTAATCATTTTATCTATTCCACCCCCGAAAAGGTATAGATCCTGTGTCGATATAATGACGATTCACTATAATCATGTATAGTATTAACTAAAGGGTAAACGAACATCGACAGCCTCGGACACTGGTAACAATCGGGGACGGTTGTTCAAAATTCCAGGACAGGTTTGTTACGGTGGACTCTATGGGGGTGCGCAATTAAAACTTTTCATTGCACACTATCACAGTACCCACGCGTTACACATGTACTGCACCGTGACCAAGACCGTCGACTTTCCTATGCGAACTCCATTGAACTCAACGAGACAGGGAGAGGGGCACAGAGCGCTGGACAGAGACCTCGCTAATTACACCACGCGCGGGCCGGACAATAGTAACGATCCTCACCTCCTTTCCTGCCTATCAACTCGTATCACCTTCTTCTTCTAAAAATAAATTAGCCGATTAAGAAAAGAAATCCAATTCGTTCACTAACTAGGATAACTAACAAAATAAGAGAATAAGCTTAATATTTTCATCAAGACCTAATCTTAATAACTAGCCTTCCAAATAATTTATAATGTTCTTGTTTGAGTGTTGTTTGAGTGTTCTTTGAGTTGTTGTTCATTTTAGCTTAGTGTGTTGAAACTCATATGAAATAGTAAAACAATTATTTTCTTGACAGAAAGTTTTAACATGAAAGAACGCAAGAACCATTCTCATGGTGCCCTTAACCAAACCTCTCCATAAGAAGCCTAAGACGTACACCACTTCCGAATATTTCCCTCTTAAGGGCGCTTGTACCCAGTTTCCCGAAGAAAAAACCGTTTCCCTTTCCAATAATATTATGAAATCCCTTGAAACTCACTCTTCCTCTCCCTCGAAACATATTACTATTTACAAATTCTTAGACTACTCGGAGGATAACATCATATTTTGTAAACATCGACGCTAAGATTACCAACTGAGAAAAGTTCAAGTTATTTTTCACCCTCGCTCGCAAGTTGAAGCGCGCCTAGGGCGCGCGACGGTTGCATCTCGCGCTTCGCTCTTGATAATAGGTTGCCTCGCGCTTCGCTCTCGAACATCATAAGTACCCCTCGCGCTTCGCGCTCGGATATTTATTCTTTGCATTTGGAATGCTTAAAAAAAACTTTATCAAAAAGATTTCTTTTAGATGGCAGTATTTATATGCGTCTTCATATTCTGAATTGTCTACTTAATTAAGTATAGTCAAAGATTAAGTTTCTCAAAGCTCTGTGGGCTTTGAGGTGCACACTCTCATCGTGACACTCGCGCTGCGCGCTCGATTTCCGACAGACATTTGTAAACAGGTTTTTTTGGATTTTTTTCTCGTAACTTTCGTCGTTTTTCAACACACTTTTTTATTTTATTTTTTTTCAACGTGTTTTTTCACGAATAAAACAAGAAGTACACGTCCTATCAAGAAGTGATTCTTAACGAAATTGTAGATCTTTTTTGGGACAACCATTTTTGTTAATTCATCTTTTTTCGTATCCTACGTAGTTTGTCCACAAAATGGAGATTTTTATTTCCCATTATTTTTTGTGCAATCAAAATTGGAATTTTTGTTTGTTTTCAAATTCAGAAAAAACTTGTCTCAAAAATTTTCAAAATGAGCTCACTTTTTGAATTTTTATCAAAAAAGGCTGGTTCACGTACTTGTCCTTTCTTTTAGGACCTAAAAAAGTGTGCCAAAGATGAATTTGATTCGTTTATTTTTTCGAGAGTTATCGTGTTTACGGACGGACAGCCGGACGGGCAGACAGACAACATCGTGAAAACCTAATTTTCGGATTCAGGGGGTCTCGAAACGTGAAGATCCGTTGAAAAAGTGTGATGTCAAATTTCCGACAATTCTAATACTTTCTCAATCATAAATGATGAAAATGTAAAAAGAACAGGAATTATTACAATAATTTTTTCCTTTGTAACTTTCTCTCTCTCTCTCTCTGCCCAACCCTGATATTTCGTAATAAATTAATTTTTTGACCTGGTTAAAAATGCATACATTTGGGCGGTATTCTAACGTATATGTTTATCCGACCTCAAATAAACGTATATATCGAGCAGAGTGGGGACTTCCAGTTAATCAGGACATAGCGCACTCATCTGGCATGGAGAGGCAGTGGAACGTGCAACGGGTCTTACTCAGTTCGACAATTGCATCTCGGCGCTCGTTCTGACGAGATCATTTTCGTTCACGCTCTAGAGGAGAGCAGTCTTTTTTAAATTTTAACTTAAATTTATTCTAAACGTTCATTAACCCTTTAAGGACGAAGCCCTGATTCTGTTGAATAACAATTCTGAAAAAATTCAGGAGTAATATATGGTCGCTTTTTGATCGATTTTTGCAACAAAATTTTTTTTTCAATTTTTTTTTGTTTCTATCAAGTATGCGATAACTTTCAACCACCTGACGAGATGTGGAATAGTCCTTTTTGATCTAATGCATGCATTTATTTTGCGAAATTCTAAGCTCGTTTCCTAAAAATTAGAAAAATCGAAAATAGTGAACGTAGCATATATGCTACACTAGGAACTAAAGGGTTAATGTCAATAACAGTAGCAAAGTGTTTATCAAGGAAATATTAAGCATTCGCCAAAAGTTTCTTTGGTAAATATTTTAAAGTTATCTAAAGTCTTGGTGACCTCTCCTTTTGCAATGTTCGTTCGCACGCATTGTGGCTCGTAAGGTTTCATGGATAAGGGTATTTCTTGCTTTCGTATTTCATTACGTATTGTAGCTAGGTGTTGAATAAATCAATAATATTTCCTTTCATTAAACATTTGCAAGCTACTAAAATCTTTATTTATATATATATATATATAATTAAAAATTTGTCATAAGGACAACCGCAGGATTTCGCTGGAAGCGGGTGCTAATCTAAAAAATTGCACCCGCTTCCAGCGAAATCGCGGTAAAATTTCAGCCATAACCACGCCTCACAACCGTGAGATAGGTGGTTACAGTCT
>NC_046660.1:124498294-124499355 GCF_010883055.1 Belonocnema kinseyi | reverse complement strand
CTGGACAATTGTCCGCGACTGCCTATTTATTTTTGTAACCATATTCAGCAGCAACCCTTGGTACAGGGACCCTCTATCCGCAACCCGAGGACGCGTTCGGTATATATATATATATTCTTCCTTTTCCAATGTTCGTTCGCGCGCATTGTGGCTCCTAGGAATATATAGATGCCAGTACTGCAATTGTATTCTTTATTTAATAAATTTAAAAGTTATTAAAATAAAATAAAGCTTTGATGCTCACCAATTCTTTCTTATCTAGCGGACCAATTGACCGTAGCGGATACTCTACAGAGTATCCTCATAGTATCCACATAGTATCCTTCCTGTATCATGCAACAAAAACTAAAAAAACAGCAAGATGAACTTTTAAATTGGTGAAAGTCGGATTCTATGTTAAAATTCCCTTTAGCAGGTCACTGAGTAATCGCAATCGTTTTTTTTTTGTTTTTTGCAACGGTACATGCTTAAAGAAAATAGCAGACCAATAGCGCCTGTTGACTGCTTCTTACAGATTCTTACAGATGATGCGTTTGAAGCGTATCAGTCAACAGTCGTTATACGTCTTGTATTTTTTAAAACTTTTTACCTACTATAAAAAAACGATTGCTATTACTCCGTGATCTTCTAATGGGAATTTTAACGTAAAATCCGAATTTCACCAGTTTAAACGTTGATCTTACTTTTTTTAAGTTTTTGTTGCATGATGCGGAAGGGATACTATGATGATACTCTGTAGAGATTGAACTCCGTTCAATCGATCCGCTGAAGTTATCAAGAAATTAAAACATAATTATAATTTCACAATATTTTCAAGTATTCTATTACTGAAAGTTAGTATCACCGATTTTTCTGGCAATCGCAATGATTGTAAGACTTGCCAGAAAAATCAAGAAGATTTTCTTTTGTCGTAAATACAAATCGCTGCAATCTCAAATAATTAATATGAACACTTTTGGTTTACTACAGTCTGTCAAGTTAAAGCGTGGGTGGCTTTACTCGCAGTCGGTAAGGTGTATCGACATGATTTTGGTGTCAAAATATTAAGAAGAGCTCCCTCT
>NC_046660.1:124476103-124498194 GCF_010883055.1 Belonocnema kinseyi | reverse complement strand
AGGGAGCTCTTCTTAATATTTTGACACCAAAATCATGTCGATACACCTTACCGACTGCGAGTAAAGCCACCCACGCTTTAACTTGACAGACTGTATAACTAAGTAACCTAATTCATTCTAGAGACTTCTAATTGTGTAAAAATAAATGTCGAAACTCAAAATTGAAATAATAGCAGTGGTGCTAACGAACGCAACTTTTTCAAATGCGCATGTACCGAATAGCGCGGGTCTATTAAAAAGCAATAAATACTACAAATAATAATACAGGTAAATATTTAAAACAAATTGTCACTTTTACGAAATAAATTAAATTGAATATAAAACATAGATAATTTTGTTAAACAATTGATTATTAATGTAATACTACAAGTTTATACTTTCTAATTTTAAATAGATGCATGCTGTTCGATACATGCACAGTTAAAAAAGTTCCGATCTTAAGAATCAGGCGCGCGCTGCCTTGAATTCGAGGTGCGCGTACGTGTAGTAGGCCTTCAAATCTAACCGTCCTTGGAGTGGGAGTCGCTTTCACGGTCGAATGTTTGAAGTTCCCGATTGCCGAACTCCTCGTACATTTGTAGTCCGAGTGTAATTTAATAAAATTTCCAAAACTTAAGTCGCTTTCTTGAATTATCGAATTTTGATCCCAAATTTATGTGTGCCCGAAAACTCCCCTTGTAATGACTCATAACAATCTACTACGTTGAAACAATTTTCAAAAATTTAAGTTTATGTGTTTATATTTTTTCATTTTTCCCTTCAATCCGTTTCCTGTGTTTCGTAAAACCCTCCTCGTACTTACATTCATGGAAATCTACTAAATAAAATTTTTTTTCAAAATTTGAGTAAAATTTTTTTATTTATTAATTTCGGGACTTTATCCGGGCCAATCGAGCGCGCACTAGGGGGTTTGTCCCCGATTTGAATCCGGAACATATGCAGGACGCTAAGATAAATCTTTCCGGGTCTTGCTTGGATTTACACGGGTCACTGAAAAAATATATCCAGATTTTATCGGGTCATATCCGGGACATATCCAAAGTACCCCTAAAGACCAAATTGGGTCCCCATTTGATTCCTTTTTAAAAAACTAAAAAGAAAACAGCAAAATCAATTTTTAAATTGCTCAAATTCAGATTCTACGTTAAAATTCCCCATAGAAGTTCACGGAATAATGGCCATAGTTTTTTTTGCACCGGTAAAAAGTTTTAAAAATTATAAGACCTATAACGCCTGTTGACTGCTACACTTCAAAGCATTATCTGTAAGTAGCAGTCAACAGGCGTTATACACCTTATATTTATTTAAACTTTTTATCGTTGCAAAAAGAGCGATTGCGATTATTCTGTGACCTTCTATAGGAAATTTTAACGTAGAATCCGAATTTCAACTATTCAAAAGTTGACCTTGCTGTTTTTTTAGTTTGTTAAAATGGAAACGAATGAGGAACCAATGGGGTCTCTACGGGTACTTTGCAGAGTTGAAAAACAACTTGAGAATTATTTGCATTTTAACTCGCATTCACACCTGGAGTAGTTAAATTTGAAATGAGAGACTCTGAATTTTCTAGTACTAATCCATGAACAATTTCCTTTAAAAAGTCAAGAGCTTTAAGAAATTCCTTCCCAGCTGAAAGAAATTCGTTCCTTACATAGTACGGTGCCTGTGATTTGTCGATCTGAGAAGTGCTGCCTAAGATGGAGATTCGAAGTTCAAGTTTTTCGCATTTCTCCCAAGTTGTCTCTAGCATTTTCAATCTTCCTTGTGCAATTGGTATAGCCACCTCTGCACTGTTGAGTTAGTTTAAGGATGGAAGTGCTCTTTTTTTTTTCAAAGAGAAACATTTGTTCTGTGATAAGAGTCTCCATTTTAATGTAAATCAATTTAGATCATCAACTAGAGTTAATTCAAACAATTGTTACGCAATAACCCAAAATGTTACTTTAAGGCTATCACTTAATGACCGATAATTTTCATATACAATTTTTTACTCGTAGGAATAAATAATTTAAATAAATTAATGTCATAAGAATGTTTTCCACATGGATGACAGAAAATCAATACTATTTCGAAAATTAAACACTAGTTAGTTTCGAGTGCGATTCTTTTGATTTAAAAGTAAGAACTCTTATGTTTGTTGTACATGTCATTTTTGCAAGAGAGAGAAGTTTTGAGACATACCGATACAATCTTAGCGTAACTTGTTTTGATGAACACCTGCGCCTGATGTAGAAATTGTTGCCAAGAGGCAAAAAAACATCAGTTCGTAGATAAGAGACAGCGTGGAACCATATGGGTGTACGTCACTGAAGTGGTGAACGGAAAGGGATATTAGGCATTTCTCAAATTTCCAATAAAAGACTTCTTGTCACCACCACGCAATCGAGGAACTGACGCCGTTTTGAATTTAAGAGTTTCCACTATCTTTTACATTACAGTTTTTTCACAGTTTTTTAAGTGTTTTTTAAGTTCATATTCCAATCTATCCGGCTCGAAGGACCATGTTTATTACCCTGAGTGAGAATGAAAAGTTTAATTTATTTGTGAATTGCCGGATATGGATTGGAATGTGAATTTGTGCATTCTGTAAAATAAAAAAACACCATAATTAAACTAAGCAACCACATCACTGTTCAACATTTATTGTTCAACTGCATAATTTATAATTTTATATTATTTGTAAGTCTCTAATTGCGTGCGTGCCTCGCGCTCCTCTCTCTGCTTTCGCACTGAAAACGAAAACTTATTCTAAAATCTCACTGTCGTAGCAATTAGTCATTCATTCAAGGCACACTTATAATTTTAGAGTATACTCAAAACACCGACAGAAAATTTCGGCATTACAAAATATCCGAACTAGATAGCTCCCTAATTTGAACAATTTAAAAAAATCGTTAAAAAATTTTCTCAGATAAATTAATAAAATATTTATATCAAAGAAAATTTGTTGAATGTTTAATGTTCAAAAAAATTATTGTTTGAATTTAAAATAACAATAATTGAAAAAGCATATTTTTGGATAAAAATTTTGTTTGAAAATGTGCATTGTATTTTTTTTTTAAATTACAAAAACCGTTCGCAAAAATAAAATTATTAATTAAAGAATAATAATAAAAACAAAGTGAGCGCTAAATCAGTGCTGAATAAAAAATTATTTTCCGAATTGCTAAAATTCAGGAATTTTCTAGTATGTATAATTAGACAGCATTCGGCCTGGAATTTTATTATTATGCAACTTTCAAATTCGATAATATTTTAATGTGTCGAGAATTTTATTATTCTGTAATTTTCCCATTTCGGCATTCTATAATTTTGGAAAGTTTACAGTGTCGGAAAATTTATTATTCTGGATTTTTCAGCCGCACTAAGAGTATTTCAAAACATTTTAAAAGATTTATAAAATTGGAAAAGAACTGGAAGATTTTGAGGCAATGTTTTTGCAGAATTTGAAAAAAAATTCACGAAAAAATGGGGATCATTTAAAAATATGTTTAAAAGTTCTGAAAATACTTGGTAAATAATTTGAAGGTAATTTTGAAGCTGTGAAGTGTGAGGAAAAAATGTTGCAAATTTTTTTGCTTTTTTAAAGTCCACGAGCTTCAACATTTTCCCCCAACTTAGCTATGTTATGGACCTGGTAGCTTGTTTATTTAGCTTTAATTTACTTTTTTCAAATCTCGGTACGATCATTTTTCGCTGAGATTTCGAACTTTAAATAAAAAAAGGATCCTTTTGTCTTTGATCGACGATATTTCAGCAAACAATGGTCGCACTACGGCCGGCATTAGCGTTGCCAAAAGCGTACCACGTGGAAGTTGTAGGGACGCATTTACGCTTCTGTGAGTACCGAGGTTTTGAAAAAAGTAAATTGAAGCTGCTTCAATGGAAGCTACTTCAAACTACTTTTTAAATTGCGCGGAACATGTAGCTCCGAATTTTTCTTAACTAGAAACTTAAAGCTTCAAAATTTTTTTTAAGACCTTGATATGACCATTTTTCACTGAGATACAGCATTCTGAAAAATCACTAAATATTCGGAAATTTTTTTGACCTCTTAATTTTGTTCCATTAGTATGCATGCATGCGTGCGTGCGTGCATGCGCGCGTGCGTTTGTGTGTGTCAGGGGGTGTGTGTGTGTGTCAGAGTGGCCTAAAATAACAGACTTTCGATTTCTTACTATTTGCAACTGGAAACTTGTTCCTGACACTGAAAAACTAATGTCCATATTTAGAAATAGTTTTTAAATAATATTTAGAGGCGGCGTCAAGGTTATTAATTTCTTATGGAGTTTACATAGAAAAATCTCCATTTTCCTTTATGTTCAAATCTAACATGTACATTATCTAAAGAATCTAATTAAATTTTGGAAACGGCTTATTCAGTAATGAAGTAAGTGCTTCACAAAAAATATATTAAAAAATTAATATTAGGCTTATTTTTGAAGTCTCAAATATGGCTGTTTTTGCTTAAAACCATGATTATCATAAGCTTGTTTCAGGCCTTAGATATCCCGGCAGAAGGCATAGAATAGAGACAAATTAATATTTTCAGATTTTAAAGCAAAAGTGAAGATTATTCTATCATTTTGAATGCGCGATTTTTCCATCTGTCTAAAATGCCACCATAAGAATAACATTCTTCCGAAACTTATTCACTTCTATATCCAAAGCGACCGCCACACGGTTTTCTATTCTCCCAAAGAGAACCTGTTTTCAATATATTTAATTCCTTCTCATTGTACCGGTAACCCACCTGAAAGAGATATTTTTTATTCCTCAGAAGTGTTCATATTTTCATTTTATTTAATTCCTTCTAATTAGTTTAAAAAATATGTGTAATAAGTTGTTTTAACGCGAAAGATAAGTTCTGAAATCTTAATTCTAACCAATTCAACTCTTCCTCTCTAGGGTTAAAATTATTTAAATTCACACATTTGAACAGATTTCTTTAGTGCATTTTTCAAGACGTTTAAATACATTATTAAAATATAAATAAATATAAATTTGAATATTTTTCAAATGTATAAGTTATAAAAATATTTAATAATGAAAAATAGGTTCAATAAATGCTTTCGTTAAATCTTACTAAGTCGATTGAGAGGAATAGGATTTGCACTTTTTCTGTTCCCGTTGAGGGATTTTTAGACGAAGGAAATATCGCGTATTCATCGGAATACAAATTCTTAATTTTTCTGAATTCAACGCTTATTACTGGGATTGTTTGTTATCGCTGAAAATGACAACAGTTGTTGCTCATAGGTTCCGGATGCGACCTTATGAAAGTCGTAGAATTTTAACTTTTATATCGATCAGATTTTTAACAAAAACCAGAAATGAATTGTCCGTAAGCGACTCAGGTAGTCCATAAATTACTAATTTTATGGTGGGCGTGTTGCCTCGACTCATCCATTAATGGTCTTCTATACTCTATCTGTACCTAAAAAATCTCGAAATATGTATCCCAATCGTAAATACAGTAAATATGAATTTCGTATTCGAAATCCGAAATTATTATAAATATAAATATAAAATTGTTTTAAAAAATCATTATTTTTCATTATTTAGACATTTAAGGTTTGAATCATTAAACATTTCCAAACTAATAAAATGTTTTCATCGATAAGAATGTTCAATAGCAATTACTTTTCTATAAAAATTGTTCGAACAAATGATTATTTTCAGTTATTCAAACATTTAAAGTTTGAGTCATTAAAAATTTTTACGTTATACGTCTTATGATTTTTTTGAACTTTTTACCGTTGCAAAAAAGACTATGGCGATTATTCCGTGACCTTCTATAGGGAATTTTAACGTAGAATCCGAATTTCATCCATTTAAATGTTGATTTTGCTGTTTTTTTTTTAGTTTTTTAAAAAGGAACCGAATGGGGACCCAATGGGGTCTTTACGGGTACTTTGTAGTTTAGTAGTAGTTTGTAGTTTTAGTAATCGCATAACGATTAATTCCATAACCCGTTTTTGTGATAGCAAACTCAGCGACATTTTCAACTTTAAAAGTTTATTGCAACAGAGAATTTTAAGGCCTTTTTTATTGAACTATTTGATTTCCATATAATAAGAAATCAAAGAAACAATTACATTCTCCACACTATATTACTATATTGAAATAAATTTACATTCAATGTATGAAATTTTATAAATATTGAAGAGCAATGATTTCAACATCTTTTAAATATTAGTTTACACTTTACAAAGAAATTGTCAAAATTATTTGAAATCAGGATCTTGAAAAATACCTATTTAAAGTTATTTCGATTATACATTTCCTTTATTTATTATTGTAATGTAAAATGTAATAATACATTAACTGGTCATATTTTGAGATTGTTGCAATATTGATAAAATCATATTTCTGTCGTAAAAAGACATAATTTTTCAAGCTCACGACATCAGTAAACATTTCTCTTTCGTTCGAGATGGATTTTACAGCATTAAAATAAAAATATTACATTTCAAATTAGTCGCTCTAAAGCACCTACTTCAAAACTGATCTGCGGTACTGAATTCTGTCATGTACGTCACGTAGCACGCTTCGCGAACAACCACGAAACTTTTCCGGTAACGAGTGGAGGTTGGTGGTGGGGTTAAACTCCCAAATCGCTTTTCGTGCAGTTATGGCGATTCTCAAGGCTCAAAAATGTGGTGTTTGAGTCGAACTCCCCTCTCTGGATAGGCCTGGTGTATGGTACTTAGAAAAAGAAATTTGTAATAAAACTTGCCCACGAATCTTCCTCCAATGTTCACTCAATTTCGCAGGAAAGCTTGCAGGAAAATTCCCATGGCAATAGTCCCTCAATTTGGCCTCGCAAAATCGCCCCATACCGGAAATTGTATTATTTGCGGAAGCCTGCCTAAACTTCGCAATGCAAGCTTCCGGACCTTGAGTCGCAATGTTTAGGCAAGCTTGCCGCAAACTCTTGTGCTATTTGGGGAGATAGCAAATCACAGTGCGCATGTCCCCTTAGATGTGAGAATTGGCTTCAAACGTCTAAGTCTGGCAGTAAATGTACAGTTACCGCAGTCAAAACTCGAGACGCTTTGTACAGCATGATCGGTCTCCTTATTATTCTCTTTATTATTAACTTTTCTTAAGCACCTTTGTCACAATAAGCGGATAATGGGAAAGTGACCTCGCCCACTTCCCCAATATCGATAAAAACAGTTTATTAGTAAAAATGTTTAATGAATCAAACTTTAAATGTTTAAATAATTGAAAGAATCATTTGTTTGAACAATTTTTATACAAAAGTAATTGCCATTGAACATTCTTATCGATGAAAACATTTTATTAGTTTGAAAATGTTTAATGATTCAAACTTTAAATGTCTAAATAATTAAAATTAATGAGTTTTTAAAACAATTTTGATAAAAAATTAATTTCTATTGAACATTTTTATCGATAAAAACAGTTTATTTGTTAACATATGTTTAATGGTTCAAACTTTAAATGTTTAAATAATTAAAAATAATTATTTGTTTAAGCAATTTTTATAGAAATGTAATTGTTATTGAACATTTTCATCGATAAAAACAGATTATTAGTAACAATTTTTAATGACTCAAACTTTAAACGTTTAAATAATTGAAAATAATCATTTGGTTTGAACAATTTTTATAGAAAAGTTATTGCTATTTAACATTCTTATCGATGAAAACATTTTATTAGTTTTAAAATGTTTAATGATTCAAACTTTAAATGTCTAAATAATTAAAATTAATGATTTTTTAAAACAATTTTGATAAAAAATTAATTGCTATTGAACATTTTTATCGATAAAAACAGTTTATTTGTTAACAAATGTTTTTAATTATTCAAACTTTAAATGTTTAAATAATTTAAAATAATTATTTGTTTAAGCAATTTTTATAGAAAAGTAATTGCCATTGAACATTTTCATCGATAAAAACAGATTATTAGTAACAATTTTTAATGACTCAAACTTTAAATGTTTAAATAATTGAAAATAATCATTTGGTTTGAACAATTTTTATAGAAAAGTAATTGCTATTGAACATTCTTATCGATGAAAACATTTTATTAGTTTGAAAATGTTTAATGATTCAAACTTTAAATGTCTAAAGAATTAAAGTTAATGATTCTTTTAAACAGTTTTGATAAAAAATTAATTGCTATTGAATATTTTTATCGATGAAAACAGTTTATTTGTTAACAAATGTTTAATGATTCAAACTTGGCTTCCGTTTGCGGTACCGATCGCGAAAGAACTCTTTTTTTTCAAGTGGTGTATTTTTGGCTTTGGTGAAGGAAATAAGGGTGAGTGGATGCAGAATAGGCAGAAAGTGCGGAGATCGAGTGTAAATGAAGAAGGGTGAGTGAAGGCAAAGGTGTGAAGGGGCAAAAAAAGGCAAGCGCGACTAGCAGTGAAGGGGAGGAAAAAAGGAAAAGAGTGGGTGGGGAAGATGAGGTAGAAAGGGACCAGCATAACAAGAGAGTTAGAATTAAAAGGAAAACACCAGAGATAAATTGGGGGGGGGGGGGGGGGGGGGGGGGGGGATGTTTGAAAAATTGGAAGCTCTCATTAAAGTTTTTAAAGAGGAAACAAGAAAGAGTTTGGACGACATGAATAGGGATATGAATAGACAGGGAAACGATGTAAGGGGGGAAGTGAAAAAGGTCAAAGAAAAATGGGAAGAATGGGATAAACGTTTGAAGGAGAAGAAAGACAAGGTTTGGGGTAAACTAGAGAGCATTGAGAATAGACAGAGAGAGGTTGACGAACAGAGATCTAGAGAAATAAATCAGTTGGAAGAACGGGTATCCAGTCCAGAAATTAGGAATGAGCATATGAGGGAAAAGACAGAAAATCAGGAAATAGTTAAAGGGAATGAAAAGAACGTCCGAAGTGAGAATGAAAGTTTGAAGAAAAGACTCAGTGAGATCGAAAGAAGATTAGAAGCGGAAGAAAGGGCAAAGAAGAAAAATAACATAGTAGTTAAGGGATTAAAAGTGGAGAGTGAAACAGGAGAAGTGGAAGTAACCAATCTTTTGCGAGATATTAGAGTGCAGGTAAGGGTAGAAGGAGTCAAGAGACTAGGACGGACAAAGGAAGGAAAAGAAGGAATGTTTCTAGTAAAAGTATGGAGTGAGGAGGAGAAAAAGAAAATTATGGAGGGAAGAAATTATTGAGAGGAAGAAGGGAAAGAATTGAAGAAGATCTGACATGGAGGGAGAGGAAAAGGAGATGGCAAATAGAGCAGAGGGCTTGGGTAGAGAGGAAAAGGGGCCATATGGTGTGGATAGGGAGAGACAGGTTATGGATAAATGGGGAAGAATGGTGCTGGGATGAGGAATTAAAAGAATTAGGGAAAAAAGAAAAATGTCTTGCGAAAGGTAGGGGGAAGGGAGACGAAAAAGAGTCTAGAAATAAATCAGAGGGGTTTCCAAACGGCAAAGCGGAAACAAAGTGAAAATAAAAGAAGAGGGAAGGGAAGAGAGAAACGTGAAAATAGCTTTCTGGAATGTGTCAGGTTTGAAGAACAAGAATAAAGGATTTTGGGAGGAGTTAGAAAAGTGGGATGTGATTATGATGAGTGAAACTTGGGCAGATGAGAAGGATTGGAAGGGAATTAAAAAGTTGTTACCGAAAGGTTATGTGTGGACAAGGCAAGAAGAAAGAAAAGAACACGCTAAAGGCAGAGAGATGAGCAGCATGGTGTCAGGGGTGAAAAAAGAATTAGCAGTAAAAGGGAGAAAAGATGGGAACATGGAGGAAAAGGGTGGAACAATGATAAGAAAAATTATAATTGGAAAAGTAGAAATAGCGTTGGTGTGTGTATACAGAAGAAGAGGGGAAGAAGAAGGCTGGAAAGTAATAAGGAGGTGGATGGAGGAAAAGAAGGAAGAATTGGTTTTAATAGGAGGGGACTTAAATGCATGGACTGGCGAAGAAGTGGGAGGGTTATGGGATGTAGAAAAGGAGGCATTCATAAGGAACTCCAACCATAGAGAGACGGACAGGAAGGGGAAGAAGTTACTAGACATGATAGGAGAAACAGGATGGTTTATATGCAATGGCAATATGAAAGGAGATGAGGAAGGGGAGATCACATTCATAGGAAAGGAAGCAACAGTAATAGACTACATCTTGGCTGAAGAAAGAATGCGGCATATGATAGGGAGTATAAAGGTAGGGAATGAGATAGGGTCCGAGCACTTCCCGGTCATATTTACACTAAGAGGCGTCAGTAAGCGCGGCAGAGGGAGAAAGGAAAAAGGGTGCGAAAGAAACACGAAAATGGGAATCTGGGGGGTATATAAATTAAAAGAGTTTAAACAAAAGATGGAAAAGGAGAAGGTTAGGTATGAAAAAAGGAGGGAATAGACTCCTTAATTGAAAGGTTGAAGGGGTCCATTGAAAAGGTAAAGGATGAGCTGGGTACTAATGAAGAAAGAGTAGGGGGAAAGAGAGGCTGGTAGGACGAGGAATGCTGAGTGAGTAAAGAGAGAATAAAAGAGTGTGTGAGCAAATGGAGAAGAGGGGAAATGGAGAAGGAGGAGTATAACAGGAGGAAAAAAGAACATGAGAAGATGCTGGAAATAAAAAGACAAAGGGGAAAGGAAGAATATGAAGCAGAAGTAGACAAAGCGATCAAAGAAAGTAGGATGTGGGATGTGATAAATAGGGATAGAGGGGAAAGGAAGGGCGTTAACGAAGAAATAGAAATGGAGGAATGGACGGATTATTTCAAGGGTCTATTAGGGGGAGGGCAAAATAAGATCAAAGGGGAAAAGTGTAGGATAGTCCAAGGAGAAATGGAGGAAGGGAACGAGATAACAAGAGAAGAAGTGGATGAGGCAATAAATAGGTTAAAAACAAACAAGGCGACGGGAGAAGATGGGATGGAGAACAAAGCGATGAAGTTCGGAGGAGAAGGGATTAAGGATGGGATGTGGAAGATCTGCAACAAGGTATGGAAAGGGGAAGGTTGGCCGGAAGAGTGGACGACTTGACTGCTGGTACCGCTCGTCAAAAAGGGGAAGGAAAGAAGGTAAAGGAATACAGAGGGATCACTCTCATGTCAGTCGGCTATAAAATACATGTAGAAATCTTAAGCAAAAGGTTGGAGAGTCAGGTAGAACAAAAAGAAAGTATCCCACATAATCAGACGGGATTTAGAAAAGGGATGGGAACTATAGAAAATATATACGTACTTAACTATTTAGTTAACAGAAATTTGGGGAGAAAGAAAGGGAAACTAGTCGCTTTGTTCGAAGATTTCAAAGCAGCGTTTGACTCAGTGAACAGAAAAGTGCTATGGCAGGCAATACAAGAGAGGGGTGTAGAGGAAAAGTTGGTGGAGAGGATAAAGGAAATTTTTACTGAAAGCAGGATTAGGGTGAAAATAGGAAAGAAAAAAGGGCAGGTTTTCTGGACAGGCCGAGGTCTAAGGCAAGGGTGCCAGTTGAGTCCGTTACTATTTAGTATCCTAGTGGCAGACTTAGAGGAGAAGCTAAAGGAGAAAGGGAAAGGAGGAACGGTTTTGGGTAATATCAAACTATACTCTCTAGCATACGCGGACGATGTAGTTCTATTAGCAGATGATGAGAAGGGGATGAACCTAATGATGAGAATCTTCAAAGAGTATGTGGGAACAAAAGAGCTGACGGTGAATACCATATAGATAAGACAAAGGTGATGTATTTCAGAAATATAAGGAGCAAAATAAATTACGTTTGGAAGATGAACGGACAAAAAGTGGAAATTGTGGAGGAGTTCTATTACCTAGGTTTTTGGTTTGAGGCAGAAGGGGGAAATGAGCTGCAGGTGAGGAAAAGAATTGAATGTGCGAGTAAAGTAATGGACCAAGTATGGGGTATAGGAAAGAGAAGGTTCAAGAATGATTGGAGAATGAGGGTCTGGTTGTTTGATGCGTTGGTGTGGGCGATGTTGTGTTATGGTGTGGAGATCTGGGGATGGAAGGAACATAGGAAAGTAGAGAGCATGCATGAGCGATTTCTGAGGTGGGTAATGGGGGTTAGCTGGAGTTGCCGAGGATATATGTTAAAAGAAGAGTTAGGAAGAGAAAATATGGTTACTAGACAAATTAAGAGAGCCTGGAGGTTTGAAGAGAAGCTAAAAAGGGGAAAGGGAAGTAGAATTGCACAAGCATGTTTCGGCGAAATTCAGAACAGTGAAGCGAAAGGTAATGTGGGAAATTCAAAATGGGAGGAAGAAAGGAGAAAAATGAGAAGGTTGTGTAATATTCGAGAAGGGGTTATGGAGTGGCAGGACATAGAGTTAGAGCTATTGGTTAAACAAGGAGAAGAAAGATGGACAACGATTGTAGATTCGAGGTACAATAGATGGTATATGATGGTCAAAGGGTTGACGGAACCAGAATATCTGCAAAAAATAAAAAAGGAAGAAAAATGGAGTAGGGTTGTACGGTTCAGAATGGGAGGAGTGAGAGCACGCAGATATTGGATGGATAAAGAGGAGAATTTATGCAGAGTATGTGGATACGAAATGGAGTCATGGGCATATGTATTAGAGAGATGTACAGGAGAGAAAGAGGGAAGTTGAGTGTGGATGAGTGTGTAAGATGGATCTTGGGTGGTAGTGGACAGTAAAAACGAAAATTGTTTTCAATATCGTGGAAAATGCATTTTTTATGGTAAGAGAAAACGGAAGCCCTAGAAGCTCGCTCATTTTAGGAATTAATATCACTACTGTTACTATTGTTTATCCTGCGTAATGCGAAAAAGTAGAATATAAGTAGTAGTTAAGTTAGACTAAGGATGGAATTGTAAATATATGTACAGGGAGCTGAGGCCCTCAAACCCGCAAAAGGAAGAGATTAAATACATACATACATAATGATTCAAACTTTAAATGTTTAAATAATTGAAAATAATTATTTTTTTAAGCAATTTTTACAGAAAAGTAATTGCTATTGAACATTTTCATCGATAAAAACAGTTTATTAGTAACAATTTTAAATGACTCAAACTTTAAATGTTTAAATAATTGAAAAAAATCATTTGTTTGAACGATTTTTATAGAAAAGTAATTACTATTGAACATTTTCATCGATAAAAACAGTTTATTAGTGAAAATTTTTAATGACTCAAACTTTAAATGTTTAAATAATTGAAAACAATCATTTGTTTGAACAATTTTTATAGAAAAGTAATTACTATTGAACATTCTTATCGATGAAAAAATTTTATTAGTTTGAAAATGTTCAAAAGATTGGGATAAATATTTCGAGATTTTTTAGGTACAGATAGAGTATAGAACAGCTATTTCCAAACTGCTACCCTGGGTAGGGTGGCTCGGTGGGCTCCAAGGCAGGGTCCCTGCTATGAGCATGGAACTATTTTTTTTGACCTAGCATGAATGCCTTTCATTGTTCTGAGATTGAGACCTGTTATAATAACTGAAGATATGATGGTATGACACAATTAAATTCAAATGAGCGGAATCAATTTCGTGATATAATTTTAGAAATATGGAAAAAAAGTTCATAAAAATTGGTTAATATTTCCAATAAATTTGTCCAAGAAAATACATTACTGGACTACTTTGCAACGTAACAAAAGTGCAATAACTTTTGAAGTTATTAACCGATTTATTTCTATCTTTTTCTATCGTTCTCGTCATAGTTCAGAAAATCTAACGCTGCCTATTAAAATTCGCTAATGAATATTTAACTAAATTTTCCATTTTTCCTAAACGGCTCTAATTTTCTTATGATAGGAAGGTCGAGCCCGACAAGCCATCACATGTCCGCATCACACGCTTTCAAGTGTCCCCCCTTGGGTTTCAGTATTATGAAGAAAATTTGAGGGTGGCGGCCCTACCGCTCTTCAGAAAGAGCGAAAAAAGTTTGGGAACCGCTGGTATAGAAGACCATTAATGGATGAGTCGAGGCAACACGCCCACCATAAAATTAGTAATTTATGGACTACCTAATCCTAAATTAATTAGAATTAATAATACTCCCTCTCAAAATGAAACGGTCAGTTTTGGAGAATTCAATGATGAAGATAAATCTGTTCTTGGCCTATGATGGTGCCCAAGATCGGATAACTTTCTGTTTTTAATAAATACTCAAAATTTCGAAGTTGTAACTAAAAGAATAGTTCTCTCTCTAATCGCTCGTATATTTGATTTACATTAGTGGATAGCTCCAGTAATTATCGTAGCAAAAATTTGCATGCAGGAACTCTGGCTCAGAACACTTGATTGGGACGAGATACTATCACCAGATCTTAATAATAAAATGAACGCGTATTATAAAAGTTTGCCTCTTCTTCAAAACTTACAGACACCTCGATGAAATGGTCTTAGCTCTAATACAGGATCGCTTGCATTGCATGAATATGCAGATGCATCTAGTAAAGCTTACGAAGCTGCCATTTATTTAAAAATAATTGACCAAGAAACGAGGGTTAAAACTATGTTGCTAATTGCGAAATCAAAGACTGCTCCTGCTATGTGCCGCCTTGAAACTGAAAGTAAAAAGTATTCAGCCATCAGTCAAAAAAGGAAAAAGGTCAATAAGAGCTTGCCAGAAGTTCAGTTTCATATGACACCAATGAAGCCAACCCCTTTAGATAAACTTGCAGAAAATAGAGTCAAAAGATTCATTTCTTTCTAATGATATATTAAATCGAGCCAAAACTTTATGGTTTAAATATTTACAAGAACGGCATTTTGCAAACGAAATCACTTCACTGAAAAATAAATCTTCCGGTAAACATTATAATTTATTAAGAAATTTCCATCCCTTCATAGACAGTGAGAGACTCCTTCGCGTGAAAAGTCGCCTAGAAAACGCTCCGGTTTCCTAAGATGCCAAACATCCCATCATTCTACCAAAAACTCGAGTCACGGATCTAATAGTAGAGCAAGCTCATCAGCGAACCTTGCATGGAGGTCGACAATTGACTCTACACGTTCTCAGGCAAAATTATTAGATTTTAAAAGCGCATTATTCAGTTCGAAGTGCTATAAACAAATGCATTCCTTGCGTTCGCCAAAGGGCAAAAGTCCCTACGTAAATGATGGGTCAACTATCTTCTGCAAGGGTAGAGGTTGCAAAGCTCATAAAGCATATATATAGATCTTTTCGTGTGCCTCGCCACTTGAGCTGTTCATTTAGAATTTGTATGCGCCTATACCACTGAGGGTTTTTAGCAACATTCAAACGATTCGTTGTTCGAAGAGGATTACCTTCTAATATGTACAGTGACAATGGTACCAATTTTCAGGGTGCAGACAAAGAGCTTCAAAGCAATTTTCAAAAATTAAAAAATGATAAAAAGGACGTAACTTCTTTTCTGAAGAAAACATAAAATGGCATTTTAACCCTGCTGCAGTCCCTCATTTTGGAGGTCTATGGGAAGCGGGCGTTAAAAGCGTAAAGCACCACTTACGTCGTATAACCGGTGATCACAAACTCACGATAGAAGAATTTTCCACACTCCTTTGTCAATTAGAGGCGAGCTTTAATTCTCGAACCTTATCAGCTATTTCAGATGATCATGACAACTTAACATATTTAAATCTAGGTCATTTTCTCACAGGTTCACCTTTGCTTTCGGTAGCTGAACAATCACTTCTGTCGCGAAGGTGATCCTTAGAATACTTTCAGGGCTTACAAAATAGATACAAGTGGTAGAAACCTAATTCGAAGACTCGTGTGGGAGATACAGTTCTCTTACGAGAAAAGGATCCTCCTCCTTGCAAATGGACTTAAGGTCGCGTAATTTCTTGTCACCCCGGTCAAGTTAATTTAATAAGATCGATCACGATTAAAACTGCGAAAGGAACTTATGATAGACCCATTGTATAAGTGTGTTCTCTGTCTATAAATAATGCTAAGGACCTGTAAATTAAGATAAATTGGCCGTGGCGAGCGGCAAAGCCGTCATACTTTACTTTGTATACTCCATACAAGATTTCATGATTCGCTTACGGACAATTTATTTCTGGTTTTTGGTAAAAAACTGATCGATATAAAAGTTAAAAATTTACGATTTTCATAAGGTCGCATCCGGAACATACGAGCAAAAACTTTTGTCATTTTCAGCGATAACAAGCAATATCTAGGGCCTGAAACAAGCTCGTGAAAAGCATGGTTTTAAGCAAAAACAGCCATGTTTGAGACTTGAAAAATAACCCTAATAATAATTTTTATTATATATATTTTTTGTGAAGCACTTACTTCATTACTGAATAAGCCGTTTACAAAATTTCATTAATAAAACATCGTCGACGTAGAAGTCGTTTCTAAGAATTGCACTAGCTTCAGGATAATTAATACCCTCATGTTGTGCCAACTGTTTTAGAACTCGATTCGCTAAGAATGGAGCTGATGCAGTTCCATAAGTGACTGTCATCAGTTTATACTGCACTATTTCTCTGGTAGGGCCACTATTAAAAACAATACGTTGGAAATCCCCTGGCGGACCGAAGAAACCGAATGGAGCCTCTACAAAGCACCCGTAAAGACCTCATTGGGTCCCCATTCAGTTCTTTAAAAAAAAACAGCAAAATCAACTTTTAAATGGTTGAAATTCGGATTCTACGTTAAAATTTGCATTAGAAACTCACGGAGTAATCGCAATACTTTTTCTTGCAGCGTTAAAAAACTATAAAATATAAAATACCTGTCATTTACATGGGCGAAGGCGCCTTCAAGTACTTCTTCTTTTAGTAGCAGTTAATAAGCGTTCCGTCGGTAACTTTAAGAATTTTGTCTGGATGCTAGCGCCAACCAGTGGAAACCTCAGACAACAACGCTGCGATGCAAGTGAGAGAAAATTTTATTTTTAAACTTCGCGCGCCACACAATACTTGAGCTATTATGGACGCGCTTGAAGTCACCTTCAGCAGAAGTTAATGACATTTTTTAAATTTTTTAACGCTGCAAAAAAAAAGTATTACGATTACTCCGTGAGTTTCTAATAGAAAATTTAACGTAGAATCCGACTTTCAATAGCTTAAAAGTTGATCTTGCTTTTTTTTAGTTTTCTAACAAGGATCCGAATAGAGGCCCAATGGGATCTTGACGGGTAGTTTGGAGGCTCCTTTCCATTCCTTCGGTCCGCCAGAGTCGAGATCTCTAGGGTCCAATAAAATCTGCCTGAACATTTTACTAATATCAGCGGTTAGATCAGATTATAATATCCCTATCAAAGGATAATAGCCGGAAGGTCATTGTGAAGTTTGGGACCTACTAAGGTATTTAATGACTACTAAGGTAGTTTAAACTGAAAAGTGACCTCAGTTATCAATAGGACATCCTAAGTTTTTAAGTAGCATAAGCGCTTCATTAGTCATATCTCGCAACATTTTAAGATCCTTAAGGGTATCGTTCGCATTATTTGGCAGAGAAAGAAACGAGTGACGATAGGAATTAACTGAAGCTCTTTCATTATCGTTCCGCGATTTTATTTTATTCCACGGACTTTCATGGTTTTCTTCTGTGGAAGCAATATTTTTAATTGATTTCAATGCTTCTCCTGTAAGCTTACTTTTCAAATCATATAATTTCTGTACAGAAGGTACTCTTGCTTTGTTGTGAATCGAAGATTCAAAAAAATCCCTGAAGTTGGGCCAATCTAAATAATCACCGGAAAATTAAGGTATTTGAATATCTAGTAATTTAGTTCCATACTCATGAAAAATAACTTGAGAATTATTTGCATTTTGACTAGCATTCACACCTGGAGTAGTTAAATTTGAAATGAGAGACTCTGAATTTTCTAGTACTAATCCATGAACAATTTCATTTAAAAAATCAAGAGCTTTAAGAAATTCCTTCCCGGCTGAAAGAAATTCGTTGCTTACATAGTACGGTACCTGTGATTTGTCGACCTGAGAAGTGCTGCCTAACATGGGGATTCGAAGTTCAAGTTTTTCGCATTTCTCGCAAGTTGTCTCTAGCATTTTCAATCTTCCTTGTGCAATTGGTATTGTCACCTCTGCACTGTTGAGTTCGTTGAAGGATGGTAGTGCTCTTTTTATTTTTTCAAAGAGAAACATTTGTTCTGCGATAAGAGTCTCCATTTTGATGTAAATCAATGTAGATCATCAACTAGAGTTAATTCAAACAATTGTTACGCAATAACCCAAAATGTTACTTTAAGGCTATCACTTAATGACCGATAATTTTCATATACAATTTTCTACTCGTAGGAATAAATAATTTAAATAAATTAATGCCATAAGAATGTTTTCCACAAGGATGACAGAAAATCAATACTACTTCGAAAACTAAACACTAGTTAGTCTCGAGAGCGATTATTTTGATTTAAAAGTAAGAACCATTATGTTTGTAGTAAATGTCATTTTTGCAAGAGAGAGAAGTTTGAGACATACCGATTCGATCTTAGCGTAACTTGCATTGACGAACACCTGCGCTTGATGTAGAAATTGGTGCCAAGAGGCAAAAAGACAGCAGTTCGTACATAAGAGATAGCGTGGAACCATATGGGTGTACGTCACTGAAGTGGTGAACGGAAATGGATATCAGGCATTTCTCAAATTTCCAATAAAAAACTTCTTGTCTCCACTACACAATGGAGTAACTGACACCGTTTTGAATTTAACGGTTTACACTATATTTTGCTTTTCCATTGTCCACAGTTTTTAAGCGTTTTTTATGTTCATATTCCAATCTATCCGGCTCGAAGGACCATGTTTATCACCCTGAGTGAGAATAAAGAGTTTAATTTATTTGTGAATTACCGGATATGGATTGGAATGTGAATTTGTGCATTGTGTAAAGATGAAAATCACCATAATTAAACTCCCTAATTTGAACAATTAAAAACAATTGTTTATCAAAAAATATTTTTTCAGATAAATTAATAATATATTTATATCAAAGAAAAAACTTGTTGAATGTTTAATGTCTTAAAAATGATTGTTTGAATTTAAAATAACAATAATTGAAAAAGTATATTTTTGGATAAAAGCTTGGTTTGAAAATGTGCATTGTATTTTTTTTGAAATTACAAAAAAAGTTCGCAAAAATAAAATTATTAATTTAAAAAAAAATAATAAAAAGAAATTGAGCGCTTAATCAGTCCTGAACTGAATACTACAAAGTTTGTTTTGTTTGGAGCGCACGTGTTTTAAAATTTATTTGTGTATAAATGTTTTATACAATTATTATTATTTTTAATTAAAACAATAATTAAAAAATTAAAAATAATACAAAGTTTCTATGATAAAAATATTTGACTATTGTTTTTTTAATAAATAAATAATAGTGATTAAAGAACTATTTTCCCAATTGCTAAAATTCAGGAATTTTCTAGTTTGTATAATTGGACATCATTCGGCCTGGAATTTTTTTATTCTGGAACTTTCAAATTCAATAATATTTTAAACTTAAATTTTAAAAGATTTATAAAATTGGAAAAGAACTGGAAGATTTTGAGGCAATGTTTTTGCAGAATTTTACAAAAATTTCACGAAAAAATAGGGATCATTTAAAAATATATTTAAAAGTTCTAATAAAACTTCGAAAATAATTTGAAGGATAATTTTGAAGCTGTGAAGTGTGAGGAAAAAATTTTGCAAATTTTTTTGCTTTTTTAAAAACTACGAGCTTAAACATTTCCCCCCAACTAGGCTATGTTATGGACCAGAAAGCTTGTTTATTTAGCTTTAATTTGCTTTTTTTTAAAATCTCGGTACGATCATTTTTCGCTGAGATTTCGAACTTTAAATAAAAAAGGATCCTTTGGCCTTTAATCGACGATATCTTAGCAAACAATGGTCGCACAGAAAATTTAAGCGCAGTTCTGAAGACTGAAATAAATTTCCAAAAGATCATGCCACGATCTTGGATAATTTTTTTTAAATCAATGACGTAGATTTGAACAAACAGTGGAAAAAATGTAATTTATGGGTTTTCAGAACGTCAACGGATAAATTTTAAATCTTCATGAAATGACTATTGTTCAGTGTGCCTTTTACAGTTGAATAACCCCCAAAAACCCTGCGAAGTTACATTTCGATCTAACGAACCGTTTCCTTGTTGCAAACGGTCACTTTTGAAGAAATAAGAGGGTCACGTTTTTTACTCTTGAACATGTCCTAATCATGGATAAAATAAAAATAAAAATTTCGAGCTTTTCTCTTTTTTGTTTCGAAAATAACTCTGAAATTTACAACAACAAAATTTCACAAAATTTTATTTTCAAAATTAAAATTTTTGTTAAGGCTTCCAAAACTTGAAAATTTTTTGATTTTCACTACCGCCGGCATTAGCGTTACCAGAAGCGTACCACGTGGAGGTTGCAGGGACGCATTTACGCTTCTGTGAGTACCGAGGTTTTAAAAAAAGTAAATTGAAACTACTTCAATGGAAGCTACTTCAAACTACTTTTTTAAATTGCGCGGAACATGTTGCTCCGAATTTTTTTTAACCAGAAACTTAAAGCTTCAAAATTCTTTTTTTGAAACCTTGATATGACCATTTTTCACTGAGATACAGCATATTAAACTTTTTATCCTCACTCAGGATGATAAACAGTCGGGAACTCTCAAATTCTTTAATATTATAAATTGTCGAGAATTTTCTAATTCAGGACTTATATTTCGAAAATGTTATAATTTCGGGAATTTTTACTGTGGCGGGAATTTTACTTTTTGCAATTGAAAAATTCACGAAAAACAAAATTCCCCAATTACCGAATTTAAAAATTTCACACAGAAAATTGCTGAATTATAAAATACCCGAAGTAGAAAATTCTTAAATTCAAACAATTGAAAAATTGTTGTTCATTAAATATTATTTATTTATTGAAAGTACAATAATCGAATTTTTTTTTAATGTTTAAAGTTTAAAAGAAGTTATTGTTTGAATTTAAAATAAAAATGGTCAGAAAAATATATATATTTCTGGATGAAAAATTATATTCGAAAATGTGCATAGTATTTTTAAAAAATACGAAAAAAGTTATTAAAAAATCGAGTTTTTAATTTTTTTAAATTAATTTCGATACAAATCGGAGCTAAATTGAATCTTGCAAAGTTTATTTAAAAAATTTTATTATGTAGGTTCAAAGAAAATTTAGGGAGAACATTTTTTTCTTTCAAAGCGCACGTGTTTTTTAATTTATTTTTTTATACCATTTTTACATAATCATTGTTCTTTTAAATTTAAACAATAATTTTAAAACATTTTTTAATAAAAAATATTTAATTATTGTATTTTTAATAAATATTTAATACACACTTATATTTAACTTATATTTTAATATAATAACTTATATTTTAACTTATATTTTATACACAAAATATTTAATAGACACTTTAAATGACACAATAAACATTTGCGAAAATGGGGAAAGAATAATTCTACTAGGAGACATGAACGGTTGGGTGGGCATCCAAAATCAGGATACAGAAAGAATATTAGGTAATTTTGGGGATCCAAGAACAAACTATAACGGGGATAAATTAGTTGGTCTATGCTTAGAAAGGGGTCTGTTTATTACAAATACTTGGTTTAGGCATAAAATGATCCACATGTACACCTGGTCTAAACGAAATAGCCGCAGTATAATTGAATTTGTTGTTCTGGATGAAAGACTAAGAGAGTTAGTCAAAGATACAAGAGTCATGATGGGTCCTGAATGCAATACTGATCATTACCTTCTGATCTCAAAAATTAATTTAGGTCGGGGATGAAGAAAAAAGAGAACCAAGAAAGCAAAACAAACGCGAATCAAAATTGAGAACCTACAGAAACCGGATGTGCGAATAGATTTCCAAAATAAGATAATCGAAAGCATAGATAGGGCAACATGGGAAGATCGTATAAAAAACAAAGATATAGAGGGCGCCTGGACAATGTTACGGGATATCCTTGTTAGATGTACGATCGAAGTGTGTAGTACCGCAGCACAGTTGGGTGAAATCGAAAACGAGGTTCAAAATGACATTTAGAACGCAATTATGCACCGATTTTAGAATTTTGTTTTTGAAAAATTCAGAACTAAATTTTTCAGAAAATTGTGAGAGTAGATTTTTTATTTTTTTGTTTATTTAATTTTTATTTTAATGCAAACATCGAAAAAAA
>NC_046660.1:124471362-124476003 GCF_010883055.1 Belonocnema kinseyi | reverse complement strand
GATTTCGCTGGAAGCGGGTGCAATTTTTCAGATTAGCACCCGCTCCCGGCGAAATCCTGCGGTTGTCCTTATGACAAATTTTTAATTATATATTATATATTAACTGAAGATGTTCCAATATTACATATATATATATATATGTAATATTGGAACATCTTCAGTTAATATTACTTCATGAAACTTAGGCAATTTCAACACTTTTCCTGTTATTGACAAGCACTGTGAACGTCAAATAGATAAAATGGCCATTTTTTCGTCATATTTGTTTGTTTCTTTATAAAAAATTGAAAACCTAACTGAAAAATCATGCTCGACTGCTCTCTTAGAAATCTTAACAGCTTTTTTCACATTTTTTTGTTCAAATCGCTTAATATTTGTGGGCTGTACGTTTTTTTCAACCAAAAATGGAATGTTTTACCCACTGTGGGCTGGGAATGTGAGAATGAGATCATATGAATTCTCATCTAACACAACGCTGCTGAAGGTTGTTTGAAATTCTCACCATAAAACACTAACCAGCTATGACTCTTGGTTGAAACTAACCGCTTCCCACCCCCGCCCCCAAACCCTCGTTAATCGAAGTTTTGTTGGTCACTAAGGTAGGGATTTAATTTAGAAGTTGAAAAAAGGTAAGGCTGGTGTTCCGACCGTATGTGCTACGTTTATATCGTAAAAATAAAATTGGAAAGGAGTAAATTCAGTTTTTGGAAAACCAGCAGATGTTGCAGTAAAATGTTTGATAACATCTTTTTTAAAGAATGCGCATTTTTTTAAAGAGACAATGAAACTACGTCTGTTTTAATATCCATGCATATTATGAATTGTAATAATATACATTTATGGAAATGATATAAACGTTGAGATGTAAATTCTAGTGCGAAGCACGAGATACGTGATGAGAATGTACTCGTTAAAGCCGAAGGAGCTTTAACAAAAAAAAGTCACTATCACTATATTACTGTTGTCGATGTTTTGACTTTAGGTTTAAAAAAATCTGTGCACAAGTGTAAGCAATATACAAAGACTGAGCACGGAGCGCGAGAACCAAAAGTCGCGGGCCCTAAGCGCGCTCAAACTTGCGGGCGAAGCGAGCCGCGCGTATGTATGTATATATTTATGTATGTATATGTATGTATGTATGTATATATTCAATAAATAAATATATAAATGCAATTAAATTGAGGCTAACTGAAGCGACACTCTGCACTCATCGGAAAGAAATCGAAAAGAAGTAGGAGAAAGGGACAATTCGGAAAGGATCGGAAAGATTCGTGGGACAGCTCGACGTTCAGAAATCTTTTCGAACTCTTTCAGAATTCTTTCCGAATTCTTTCCGAAACCTTTCTGAATCTTTCCGAAGCGGCCTTTCCGATTCTTTCCTTTTTTTGGGCAGAGCTCTGATTTCGGTTATCTTTTGTTGTGAAGATCACTTTAACGTAATTCATTTTTGATTTATTTATAAAAAGTGATTTTAATAATTATTTTCCTAATGCAAGTAAACGGCTGATAATAATACATACTATACCATTTTTTTTTTGCATTTTTGTGTGAACAGAGGCTGGAGTTTTTTAACCTTAAACTGTGCAATATTTATTTCAAAACTTATGTTTCAACAATAATTCATTTTTGTGAATAATTACACCCTCTCAAAATTATAAGTTGCAAATAATAAAAAGGAAAAAGGAGAGTTTATAATGTTTTTTTAAACCTCTACACGGAAAATCTCTAATTTATCCGTCTAAAGAACGGATAAATACTGGCCCCATAGACCCGTATTCCGTGCAGAGGGTTACATATTTTTTGTACGAATAATAAAAAAGCAATATAAATAATATACCTCAAAAAAATTAATCCAATTATTAAAAAAATAATTGTAAGAAATATCTTTATAAATATACATATAAAGAAGTCTGTGATAGCCGGCCTGAACTAATGTGTACATAGGATTTTAAGTTATGTTTGGTTCTAATAATCCCATTCGCGTATTTTAGAATTTTATTGAAGAAAGTTACAATCTTTAGGATCTAGTTAATTAATTTAAACTTTAAAATGTCCTTTCCGAAATTGAAATAAAAGTACGATCATAATAATAACAAGCAGATAGGCTGAAATTGAAATCAGAATTCGATTATAAATAACTACCCGGTAATAAGCGTTGAGTAGAGAAGAAATAATATTTTCAGATTTTAGCGTAAAAGTGAAGATTATTCTATTATTTTGAATGTGCAATTTTTCCATCTGTCCAAAATGTCATTATAAGAGTAGGATATCTCCGAAACTAATTTATTTCTATTTCCATAGCGGCCACCGCATCTGTTTCTATTCCCCGAAAGAGAATGTGTTTTCAATATATTTAATTCCTTGTCATTGTACCGAAAGATACACCTCACAGAGATGTCTTCTATTCCCCAAAAGTGCTCGTATTTCGAGATTATTTAATTCCTTCTAATAAGTTCACGAAATATGTGTAAGAAATTGATTTAATTCCTACATGTGGAATATTATTATTATTATTATTACACCATTAAGCCATTTCACTTTCGGGGTAGGCATGACTCACTCGGTAGGGAAAAGGAGTAGTGTGTGGAAGGGATAGAGATTTTTCAGATTGATCCAGAATTCTCGTGCTATTTAAGTAAATAACACGTTCGTTCCGCAACACTGCTCCGACCCGGGTTGCTGATCAATCTCTCTAGCAATCACCCCAAGCGAACAACCTCATGAAGTCGTTATGTAAGGTTCCCCACTTGGGTCCATTAGTGGCCAAGGTCTTTTGTCCTGTCCGGGCATACTTCTCTAGCTTCTTTTATCTCCATACATTTTTTCATGCAGGCTCTCGTTATTCGTTTATTTGGCATTCTCTCAACATGTCCGAACAATCTTAACCGATTTCTTTCCCATGTTTCTACTGGCGTCACTGCTGTACCACATTCTTTTAGAATTATCTCGTTACTTACTTTGTCCATCAGGGTTTTCCCGCATATTATGCGCATGAATCTCATGTCAATTGCGTTAATTTTACTCTTACCTTTTTCTTGATAAGTCCTTGTCTCGCTACCGTATAGTACAGTCGGTACAAATATAGAATTATGTATTGCGATTTTAGCTTTATTTGATATATTATTACTTCTGATAAGGGGACCTGCTCTACCAATAACCTTCTTACCTTCATTTATTCTTCTATCTAATTCCTCATCTATCTTCCCGTCCCTAGTAAATAAGCTACCAAGGTATACGAACTTATCAACTTGTTCAATTCTCTCATCATTTAATAAAATAATACATAGTGTTTTTTCACTCTTTCGTTCGAACACCATAGTTTTTGTTTTATTTGCGTTAATTTTGAGGCCCATGCTCTTCATGCTTGCATCTAGTTTATTCAACATTCTCTGTAAGTCTTCGATAGACTCTGCCATAACAACCTTATCATCTGCGAACGCTAACCCACGTACCCTTACTGTTTCGAGATCCACACCCTCTTCGTCGAAGAGAGCCATTCTTAAACACTTGTCCATAAATAATATAAATAACCATGAAGACATAACGCATCCTTGTCTAACTCCTTGAATAATATCGAAACAGTCACTCAGTTTCCCATTCACTCTTACACTCGCTTTGCTACCTGTATATATTGTTTTTATAGCTTGTAGGATCCATCCATTGACTCCATACTCTTTCAGGATTTCCCAAAGTTTACTTCTATCTACTTTGTCAAAAATTTTTTCTGGGTAAACAAATGCACAGAAAACTTTTTTTCCTACTCTCAAACTTTTTTCTGTTATTTGCCTTAAGCTAAAGATTCGATCCGTACATGACCTTCCTGGCATAAACCCATTTTGGACTTCCCAAATCTTTGCTTCTGTTATTTTCATTACCCTACGAATAAGTATTTTTGAATATATTTTACTTACGGTGCTTAATAAGCTAATCCCTCTGTAATTATTGCACCCGCTTTTATCTCCCTTTCTCTTGTATATTGGTACGATAATCGCTTTTTTCCAATCGTCTGGGACGTCTCCCATCTCGAAACATAAATTTATCAATTCGCACAGTGGTATGCACGCGCCACCGTGTTTAAGCATTTCAGACACAGAGTTTTTCAATTGAGTTTTCCATCGCATCGTGTTCAACATCGCAGTTGTGGTGTCCTATAGCTTCATCTTCGAATTGTCTCCTAAAAGAGTCTCTGAAAGCCTCTAGTATTCCGTCTGCATCATATATCATTTCCCCCCTACTATTTCTCATGTTGACAATTTCTGAACTTTTGTTTCCTTTCATTTTTTATAAAGTAGTTTCCTGCTTCCTTCAAAGTCGTTTTGTATTTTTATCTCTTCTTCTGCTCTAATTGTATCTTTACTTTCTTTAACTAATCGTTTAAGTATCCTGTTTTCGCGTCTATAATCATTTCTACGTCTATTTCTTTCCATATTGTTAAGACCTGCGATGTTCAAAGTTCTCTTGTACGCTTCTCTTTTTGCTTTTTAGGCAGCCTGAACTTCATCATTCAACCACGCATCACCAAACATTCTTCTTACAACTGCGCACAGTGGGGTGAAATCGGAAAACGAGGTTCAAAATGACATTTAGAACGCAATTATGCACCGATTTTAGAATTTTTTTTTGAAAAATTCAGAACTAAAT
>NC_046660.1:124470262-124471262 GCF_010883055.1 Belonocnema kinseyi | reverse complement strand
CAGTTTCTCTCTGACCCATCTCGACTCTTCCAAGACCCTCCAGTTACTGTCGAACACCTACCCAAACCAGAGGAGGTCGAAGTATTTTGGAGAGAAGTCTACAAAGTTCAGTATAGACTGGACGAAGACTCAGAAAATATAAATAGCTTCAAGGAGTTATGTGTTGCCCTCATAACACCTGATAAAGAATGCCCACCCCTCACTACCGAGGAGGTGAAAAAAGTATTAAGAGGGATAAAGAACTATTCCGCACCGGGACCAGATTGTATCAAAATCTTCTGGTGGAAGAAATTTTCTTCAACCCATCAGCATTTGGCTCGTATTTTCACCTCATATTTGGAGTCGGAATAGCCGATTCCAGAGTGGTTGGTGGAAGGGCGCACAATACTCCTGCCGAAAATAGGCAACTTAGCTGACCCAAAGAACTAAAGGCCAATAACTTGTCTGAACACGCTTTATAAGATATTCACAGCTATCCTAAATGATAGGATTGTTCGGGCAATTGAACCTGCGTGGCAAGAAATGTATGAACAACGAGGCTCAAAGAAAGCCGTAGCCGGATGTCGGGAGAACCTGCTCATCGATAGATATGTCTGCAAAGATGCAGCATTCTACCAGCGTGACCTATCGATGGCCTGGATTGATTATCGGAAAGCTTTCGATTCTACATCCCATAGACTTATCATCTGTCTTTTGGAAATCTTAAAGGTTCATCCTCAAATAGTTGGGTGCATAAGGAGATTGATGTCGCTTTGGAAAACCAGATTTACTATCTCATCTGGCAAAAATCGTGTGACAACTAACAAGGTCACGTTTCAGAGAGGTGTCTTTCAGGGCGAGACCATGAGCCCACTCCTATTTTGCCTTACATTATTTCCACTACCTCTAGCACTGCGCTATTCCGACGGGTACTTGTGCGGCAAACCTGCAGATCGAAAGTACAAGGTCACTCATGTATTTTACACGGACGATCTTAAGATCTATGCTAAAAACAGAGAGC
>NC_046660.1:124424099-124470162 GCF_010883055.1 Belonocnema kinseyi | reverse complement strand
AGCCCAGAGGTCGGATTCACCGGAAAAATGTCCATGAAGCTCGTCATCCATTTCAGCCAGATCTTTAAGCTTGAGAGAAACCTTGGTGTTGATGTTTCTCCGAGTTGTAAAGCATCGCTCTTCATCTATTGGATGCCTGCCCGCGGATGGTCTTAGTGTCGCCTCTGTTTTTTTGTTGCCGGCTTGTTCTAGCTGTGGTAGAGTTGGCGTTCCGCTTGCATAGCCCCTTTTACGGAGTAGTTCAGCATGGTTTCGCAGACGTTGCTGCGAAAAATGCGATAGCTCAAGGTGTTTCTCGCACCACAGAGCATGCAGCCGTGCCATGTAACCCCGTTCACGGGCCACACTCGCATCGTAGCAAGTCGTGATTCAGTCGCTCCGTTCACCCAAAGGTCACGAATGGATTTTTGTTTCCTGGGTAATGTAATACATATGTGCATGGGGAACCTCTGACGTCACCATTGTGCGAGAATATTGCCATTTTAAATTGTAATTTACATTAATTTAAATTTATAGATAAATAAAACTACTTTTACTCTTGAAAAGTATATTATTATTATATTTTTCCCCTCAAAGTCAACATACAAGTGGTTTTTTAAATTTTGGAAATTACTCTGTTTAGTGTTGTTTCTTTGGGCGCAGAAACCCGTTCTATAGTTTGACCAATATTATTTATAAATCAATATTTTGCACAGAAAATTACCTTGAGTGAATTGTACGATAGTTGTCGTACGAGAAGTTATATATCTGAAAAAATAGTTTTTCTAGAATTTTAAGAATCAAAATATTATAACGGATGTCATTCCAAATAAAAACATTATTTTTTATACCAAATCTTAAGTCACAAAAAAACATTAATTTTAACCATTTTTTTCAATTAAATTTTTTCCGACCATCGCTTCTTACTAATTTTTTAAAAAAGATTGCAAATTTAATAAATGACGGCTTATTTCTTTCCGGTAAACATTCTCTACAACTCTACTGTTTCCAATTTTTAAATGTTATTTTTAGAGTTTATACATCTGGCATTTGATTCTTTTCCTAATAAATTTGAATTTTCGATTATAAAAACATCACCTGACTTCGTCTTGAACAAGCAGACCTGGTCGATATCATTAAAAAATGTTCAGTAGAACTTCCTCCATCTAATATCCTAACTGATTTCACTTGTTCAGCAGCAAATTTAATTCTAAACAAAAGATCGTAAGTGAATTTTGCGGTCTGGCAACTGGAAAATGAGAACTTCGAATTCTGGTTTTGTTCTCAAATAGAATCTTCAAAACATTATTAGGTCTCCGATAAAGTGGACTTATTCTTGACAGAATGCAGTGCAAGATTTGGATCCGTGACAGAAAGCCCAAACGACGAAGCGCCCGTCGAATGAGAGTCGCGCTCCGTGAAAAAGGCCCGCGAATCAGACAGCGAGTAGGGGCGTGCTCAAACATACATCCATCGCGATGAAGCGAGTCACTGTCTGATTCGCGGGCCTTTTTTACGGAATGCGACTCTCATTGGGTGGGCACTTTGTCGTTTGGGCTTTTTGTCACGGATCCCAAGATTTATCATGCAATGATGCACTTGAATTCGTAAAATTATTTCCAAAAGAAATATCCTCTTTAGAAACTTCAACTTTTTTATAATAACTTTGCTTGCGATACCGAACAAAATATGCCTGTTGGGTACCTATGACAGCGCCACTGATTTGGAACTATTGGAAAGAAATTTGAATTTAAATTCAATTTTAACAAATCTTACACATAATAAATAACTAATTTTAAACCTCAGTATAATAATTCTTATTAAAATGAATTGATATTTACTGCTCTTTTTCATTAACATTCCTCTAATAACTTTGAGATACCCAATATTTCGCGTGTCAACTGGCGCTGGTATCCAGTTATAAGAGATACCCTACAGGCGTATTATCTATTCTACTAAAATGTTTTCTTTTACCGCCAGTTTCAACTTGATTTTGATGTTTCAGTAATGGTCCACACAGCAATCCGCTCTTCATCACACATTTCTCAATTTTTAATTAGATACAAATGGTGAAAATCTGAGCGCAGTTTGATTAATGCAAAACAATAATAAAACGCAATGGGAACTCCGTTTTTGACGTTTGAAAAGTATCAACAAGACATGCATTTCAAAAGTATGCAATATGATTACACAGGCCGACAAATTTTTAAGCCAGAGACCAGACCTAACATTTCCGAAGGATTTTGATGCGCTGAATCCGAATCCGAAAACAAAATTGCTCCTGTACGTCAGGTTTTCAAGATATCCTAACCTAAAAGTGCAAAAAACGAGTTTTTAGCTAGTTTTGAGGTTATGTAAACGAACAAGAAAATTGTCTACCACAAAGCTAATATGGAATTTGAAAGTACTAATCTTCCCCTTTCAAACCTACGTGGATTTATTAGGATATCTTTATTTTTCACCAAAATATTGTAATTTGAAATTTTTTATTTTAGCGTTTTAACCCATTAACGCTGAGGTGTTCAGATTTATACAACGCATTCTCTATTGCTGACGGTACGATATATTTTTTTTAAATATTATCTCAGGGGTTTTCGAGGGTGCCCTTTCTATCACCGGTGTCAGTTTTTTGTTAACACCCCTAGAAAATCCAATATGGCGGCCACAATTTAGGGCTTTAAAAAAGAAGAAAGGATCCCGCACAAAAAACCAACAAAGAAACGTACAGTCCTTTGGAACCAAACATCACACATTGATAAAACAAAAGAAGACAGAGTGCGCAGAATGCTTCTGCGCACTCTGTGTGCATTCTAATGTTCACATTCGCTGTATGTGCGTGCCGTTCTAGGGCGCAGACAGTCTTTGATCCCTAGCTGGTTCACTGAGCTGGCGACGCTTTTATGACGTGTTATGCGTAGGTGATAAAATTCGCTTTTTGCTACAAACCTTTCCGTCTTTTTGTATTTGAAATCTGTCTAACGGTTACATTTCGTGTAGATCGAGATTTTTGTATATAGTGAGTTTTAGAATTTCCACGTTGCTGTTCATTATAAGAAAAAAAAATGAGTTCAAGAACTCCTTGCGCTAAGAAAGTTAATACGTTTTGTCACGTTTGTGGAAAGTATGAAACGGAGAAACAACGTCGATCAATTAATGGTTCGATAAAAACGTTATACTTCAACTGTTATGAGACTTCAATGAAAATTTTGGATAAACCGTGGGTACCAACCTCAATTTGTCATGTTTGTAGATTAAATTTGTCAAATTGGGAAGATGAAAGTACCCAGACGCAGACTGTTATTCAACCATCTGTTTGGCGTGAGCCCAACGATCATGATATTGATTGTTACTTTTGCTTATGCAAAACAGGAGGTTTTTCTAAAAAGTATTTGGAGAAGATCGTTTACCCTGATGTAAAAAGTGTTATACCAGCCAAGATTGGTATTAGAAATCACTTTGAAAACAAAAGTGACCGATCAACTCACAAATCAATGGATACTGACGATCTTAATGCAACTGAAGATTCTTCTTGGGAAGAATCAGATGATGAAAGTCCTACATTTTTTGACCAAGACGGATAAGACAATTGTATACGTGACCTTGATCTTCCAAAAGATAAAGCTGAGCTTTGCGCTTCAAGACTCAAATAGAGGAAACTATTGTTACCTGGCACTAGAGTAACTGTTTATAGCCCTTGAATAGAGAAGAAAAGTTTATCAAGTACTTTTCAATAGACAGTGGGATTGTGTATTGTAATGATATCGAAGGACTTATTAATTTATATAAAATAAACTTATATACGCCAGAGGATTGGCGTCTTTTCATAGATTCGTCTACAGAAAGTCTCAAAGCATTACTATTACATAATGGAAATAAGTACGGTGCAATTCCAGTAGGTCACTCAACTACACTGAAAGAATCTTATGATACTTTCCAATTACTCCTGATGAAAATAAAATACAATGTCCATAATTGGCTTATTTGTGGTGACTTCAAAATGATAAATCTTATAATAGGTTTACAATCAGGAAATATTAAATACCCTTGTTTTCTTTGCCTTTGGGACAGTCGTGCAAGGGATGAATATTGGATAGCGGAGAAATGACCATACAGATTAGAGTGGGCAGTTGGTCAGTATAATGTTGTTTATGAAAGTCTTGTTGACAGAAAGAAAGTATTATTGCCACCACTTCATATAAAACTAGGGTTAATAAAGCAATTTGTGAAAGCCCTAAGCACCGAAAGAGAATGTTTCAATTATATCAGATCTACATTTCCGCATTTAAGTGATGCCAAAGTTAAGGAAGGTATTTTTGTTGGGCCTGATATAAGAAAACTTATCAAAGATGGTGACTTCATCAAAATCATGACGTCTATTGAAAAGGATGCATGGTTGAGTTTCAAAGATGTTGTACAAAGATTTTTAGGGAACAATCGAGATCCAAATTTTAGAACTATTGTATCTAGTATGTTAAAGAATTTTAAAAGATTAGGTTGTTTGATGAGTATGAAATTACATTTTCTTAAATCTCATTTGGATTATTTCCCAGAAAATGTTGGAGCATTCAGTGAAGAAATGGGCGAACGCTTTGATCAAGACTTTCACCAAAAAGAGCAACATTATCAAGGTCGTTGCAATGTAAGAATGATGGCCGACTATTGCTGGTCTTTGCAAAGAAATGATAATGACCTTACTAATCATAAACGAAAGTCTCTTCAACAATCGTTTGACATGAAGCGCGAACGTTTCCATAAGAAAACAAGCAATTAGTTTCACCTTCATTAGACATACAATCGTAAGTCTTGCCTTAACTGGCTGAGCAATCGTAAGTCTTGCCTTGACTGGCTCGACGATTCAAAGTCTTGTCTTGACTGGCATGACGATAAAAAGTCTTGCCTTTATTGTCTGGGAACTTTAAAGTCTTGCCATAATTGGCTGTCCAATCTAAAGTCTTGCCTTAATTGGCTGGAAAATATTAAGTACTTTCTTGCTTAGCTGGACAATCCCAAGTCCAGCCTCAAGTTGCTGGAAAACATTGAGTCTTGCCTTAGTAAGCTGGAAAATCCTAAGTAAATTTACAATATTAAATGAATCATAATAGTACTTTTTTTTAACCCTGTTTTACATATTCGCTTTTCTAGGAGTTATAACAAAAAACTGAGCCATTCGAAAAGGAATCCCCGAAAAACCCTCAGATAACATTTTCAAGGGACAATGGCATACCATCTCGGCGTTAATAGGTTAATACGCTAAATTGAGAAATTTCATTTCAAGGTTAGCCCACTTGTAGTGTGGAATTCAATTATTTCACGAAATGTAAACGACTAAATTCGCTGCTCCCAGGGTTAGGTGGATTAGCCTGTTTATGATTTGGTAGGGGTGATTTCTGGGTTTAGGTGGATTAGCAGGTAGGTGGATTAACCCACTTGTGGCATGGAGCTTCATTATTCCAAGAAGCATATGCGACTAAACTTATTGTTCCCAGAGTCAGGTGGGTTAGCATACTTGTGGCTTGTTAAGGGTGGTTTCTACCCCTAGGAAACGGCTTCCGTAGAAATGAAAAGGCACGGGTTCCATATTTTTTATTGTTTTATCAATGTGCAAAGTTTGGTTCCAAACGACTGTTACCTTTTTTGTTGGTTTTTTGTGTGGGATCCTTTGTTCTTTTTTAAATCCCTAAATTGTGGCCGCCATATTGGATCTTCTAGGGGTTATAACAAAAAACCAGCCCTATGCATCGCCCCCACTTTTCTGTTTTCTTACTTTCCAGAGGGGAATTGTCGGTTAAAATAATCCACCAGATGGCGCCACATAAAGTAGGTCTGTCTTTTTCATTGAATTGCATTGAGAAAAAGCAAAAATAATTAAAAACTTGATGCTGTTTGAAAATAAACAAAAACAAAAAAAATAGATAAAAAAATAAGTCTAACTATTACTAATATTAAAGACCTCAATGACAAAAATATTTAAAACATATACATGATCAGAAGAATTAATAAAAAATATATGACGTATATTGTATATTGAGGGAATAATTTGGTAAAAAGTTAATAAAAAGAATAATAAATGAGAAAGTGGATTTAATATTATTAAATATAATGTATATATTTATTTAAATTGAACCGAATATCATATATACATTTATACAGTGCAATAATTTATTTGTTGCTTAATCTTCAAAGCTTTATTCTCGCTGCATTCAACGCCTAATAATTTTATTAAAAATTCTTTATTTAAAGGAGATTTTGAATTAAATAGTTAATTATATTATTGCAAACCTCATTTCTAAAATGAACATACTATAAAGTATTAAACTCTATAAACAAACGTACCGTACTCATTACGGAGTGTAGGAAGAAATTCACTTTTTTCGTTCAGCTTGACGCTTCGAACTTTTGTCTTCTCTTTTTGTTTATTAATAATTTTTCTACTCAAAGCATGGAAAAACTGAAATTTTGTACATAACAATTTTTTATGCTTTGATAACTGATCAGGATAACTTTATATTGTCTAAAATTAATGTTTAGTGATTCATAAAATACAAATAATTTGTTTATCAATCCATTTATTTGTTGGAAACAAATTTGATAAACAAATTAACAAATAGTCTTATCATGGGTAACATTTTTTGGTGCTAAAAGTGCTTCACATTAATGTAGGAGTTACATTTAATAACAAACATAATTTAAAAGTTTATCATAACTATTGCTATAAACAATTCTTGTGGCAAACTATTATAATTTGAGATTTTTCCAATTATTATTTCATTCAATCGCCAGGAAAACTTCAGATAATCCTTGAAAAAATAAATATTTAATGATATTTGATCAAATATAACAATCTAAATTTTTGTAAATATATTAGATAAAGAAATTCAAAATTTTGGTCCTTTCGCATAGAAATTTTTTTTTACACTGGAAATATTTTAAGCTGTTGGGCAAATAACTGCTAGTCACAAAAATATGTGAGAAGTTAACAATAACAATGGTTATGAATAATTCTCGTGACAGAATATTCAAATGTAAGGTTTTATCAAAATTTTTATTTTGTTTAATCGCTACAATGGCTACGGACATTCCTAAAAAATGTATCTTTGATCATATTTGCCGGATATAACAATTTACATGTTTATTGTTTATAAACAGTTTACATAAAACATGTCCCAATGTTGACAGTTTCACTTGGAAAAAGTCGGGTTTTCAATCGTAATAGATTGGAAATGAATCATAACACTGCATGCTAAGATTCACTCAATACAAAATCTTTTGACAATAAACCATCAACTTGGCTATCAAAAAAAATTTTAATTTGATAAAACCTTAAGTTTAAATATTTTGTCACAAGAATTGTTAATAACAGTGGTTATTTTTAACTCTTCTAATATTTTTGTGACTAGCAGTCATTCGTCCAATAGCTTAAAACATTTCCAGTGCATGACAAATTTTCTATGCGAAAGGGCAAACATTTTAAATTTGTTTACAAAAATTTCAATTGTTATATTTTATTAAATATTATTAAATATTTATTATTTTAATGAATACCTGCAGTCATTCTGGCCATTGAAGGAAATTATAATTTGATAAATCTAAAATTCTAATATTTTTACACAAAAATTATTTATCACAGTGGTTACTATAAACTTTTAAATTATTTTTGTTATTAAATATCATTTCTACATTAATGGCAAGCACTTTTAGCAAAAAAAAAACAAAATTCCACCCATAACAAGATTTTGTTCATACTTTGAATGGAAAAATTATTAATAAAAAAATAGAGAAGACAAAATTTCGGAGAGTCAAGATCTATAGAATTTAATAATGTTTAATTTAAAACAGAAAAATTCAAAATCGCAAGAGAATTGAAGGCTCTGGACATTTTTGAATGAAAAAGTGCATTTTCTCCAACTGTGAGTCATGAGTACAGTACGTTTGTTTATAGATTTTAATAGATTATAGTCTGTTTATATTAGAAATCAGGTTTGCAATAATATAATTAACTATTTAATTCAAAATCTCCTTTAAATTTTTAAATAAAATTATTAGGGGCTAAATGCAGCGAGAAAAAAGCTTTCAAGATTGAGAAACACATAAATTATTGAACTGTATAAATCTATATATGAAGTTTGGTTCAATTTAAATGAATATATACATTATACTGATTGAATGATTTATTATCTCCATTGTATACTTTTACAAGCTTTTACAATTTTTCTGTGTCCACCTCAGTGACAATACCCAACAATTTACATGAATTCCCCTTTCAATTTTGCATGGAAAATATTAACACTTAAATTCTAACTGAATACATTAGGCGAATACATTGCAGTTAATTCATTCCCTTACATACTTATATCCTTGATTCTACATACTATATTACAAATTGTCCATCTTTCAAACTCATTCTTCCTCTCATTCACTCTTTCGCGCTCTCTCTGCCCTCCCCCTCTGACACTTCTCTCGCTTTCTTTTCGAACTCTCTGGCAAATCGGCAGAGGACAGGGTTCGGTTTTCCCCTAAATGTTTCGATGACCAATTCTTCTAACTCCCGATCTCTCTTTCCGTCCTTCCATTTATCAACATTGTCAATCAATTTTTTATCTATTTTTCCATCTAGCCCTTGACAAACCCATATGTACGTGAGGTCCTCTTCTACTTCTCCACAAATTCTACACGTAGTATCCTTGTATCCCTTATTCCATGCCTACGTTCCCACATCTTAACCTTGTCCACTACAGTAATTGGAACTATCTATTTTCATCCAGGCCAACTGTATTTGCTGCTCTATTCTTCTTTCTACTCCTTTAATCATATTATCGTTAATCTCATTGGCACGACCCCCTTCGAATGCCCAATCCAGTGTCTCTCCATCCCCTACAATTCTGCATGCTTTCTGTAACCCTTTACCCCATGCCGACGGATTCCCATTCTTGATTCCCGTAATTTCTTTCTTTAGACATATTTTTGGCCATCTCTCCTCTCTCATTCCCAAAATTTCTACCATATATTTCGAAGCCCTCATTCTTGCCTCTATCTCTAGACTTAATCTGCCTGACTCCATTCTTCAAATGTACCCAGGAGTTGTCCTATCTATTCCCATTGCCATCTTGACTAACCTTCCCTGCATTTTCTCCATTTCTTCCCGTCTTTCCCACCCCCAAATTTCTACTCCGTATAGTCCCCCGCCTTAGCCAGTGATCCAGTATATACAATCTTTTCCCCAGACTATCGAGACCCGCCCTTTTCATTATCCCCCAAGCTGCGTTCGTGGCTTTTTGCGCTTTTCCAGCCATTTTTCTTATATGAGTTTTGTAAGCCCCTCCAGTTGAAAACCAGAATCCCAAATATTTGAAGTTATCGACCGCTTCTACTTCTTTTCCCTTAAATCTCCAATGTTCTCCCTTTTTTTTCCTTCCCCCTTCCTAAAAATCATTATTTTAGTCTTCTTTACATTTATCTCCAGCTTATTTCTTTTTACATATCTTTCCAAGCTTCTAATCATTTCTGCTAAACCTTCCGCTGTGTCTGCCACTAATGCCAAATCATCCGCAAATTTTAACCCAAAATTTTTCTCATTTTCCATTACCGTCCCTCCTATATTTCTTCTGTCCCAATCCTCTTCGATGTCATTCACAAAAATGTTGAATAGGGTTTCACTGAGAGGACACCCTTGTCTAACCCCTCTTGTTGTAGAGAAGCTCTCTGTTATTCCCTGACCAGTTATTAATTCATTAACCGTTTTCGCGCATATCTCCTCTAATATTCCTAACATTCGGCCTCTAATCCCAATTTTCTTCAGTTTTCCTATGAGAATATTTCTGCCTACTGTATCGAAAGCATTCTGAAAGTCATCGAAAATCCCATACAGCTTTCCTCCTTCTCTCTTAAGTTTATTATTAATTATAGAATTTAGCAAAAATACGTGATCTCTCGTTGACCTTCCCTCCACGAATCCCGCTTGGCTTTCTCTTATTAATTCCTTCTTTTCCAGCCAAGCCCTCAATCTTTTATCCATGATGGTTGCTAATATTTTATATCCTATGTCTAATAGAGAAACTCTTCTATGATTTCCTGTATCCTCTTCTTCCCCTCCCTTATGTACGGGGTATATTCTAGCTTTTCCCCACCCATTTCCAACTTTTCCTTCCTTCCAAAACCCATTCAGTATTTCGTGCATCTCTATTAACCAAACTGCCGCCGGTAATCCTTTTATAAACTCTGCCGTCAATCCTTCTTCCCCTGCTGCTTTTCCCCTTTTCAAATTTTTTATTACTTTCGCTAATTCCTCCCTGGAGATATCCTCGTTTAATTCCTCCTCATCCTTATCCAACTTCATTCTTTCTCCCTCCTGCGTTCTTGTTGGCTCCTTTCCTCCTCCCACTTACAGTTTATCCTTCCCCTCTTCGATCACTTCCATGCCCCCTCCTAGGAGTTGCTGAAAATGTTTTTTTCATTTCATCCCAATTTTCCCTCCCATTCTCTTCCCTCTCCTTCTCGGTCTAAACTCACCTATTGCTTTCCAGAACTGCCCCATATTCTTACTGTCTCTTATTTTTGCCCACTTATTTTCCTTTTCTTTATTTCTTTCCTTGGCAATATGCTTATTTAGGTTCTTACGTTCTTTCCGCCATTCCTCTCTTTCTTTAGGCCCTTTCCACTTTATAAATTTCTTCAAAATCCCCCAAACCCGTTTCTTTAACTGCCCTATCTCATCTTTGGTCCTATTCCCTTCCTTCTTTCCCCTACCTGAATTATTGTGCCCAACTATGTATTTTTTCGTCATTCCTACCATCCCAGATACTTTCTTAATGTTTACCTTGACCCTGCCCCATCTTCTCTCCCATACCCCCCCCCCCCCCCCCCCCCCCCCCTCTAGCTCTTTTCTCTCTTCCCATAAACTTATCATTTGTTCTTTAAACTCTTCCGCCTTTTCGGCCTCCCATATTAATTTTTAAATAAATTCCGTGTTCTCCCTCCTTTTGTTTTTCTCTTTCCTCTCTCCCCTACAAGGTTCCCTTACATCCCCATATATTTTAAACGTTATTGGTAGATGGTCGGACTCCGTACGTACTGTTATCTCCATTTCTTTGACATTCCCTTCTCCTTCTGCTTCCGCTTCTATTATATAGTCTATTACCGAACCTCCGTCCTATCCAACGTGCGTCCATTCCCCTTTTTTATTTCCCCTTACTCTCCCATTTAGTACTCTTAATCCTAGTTCTTCACAGAATTTCAAAAGCTTTTTACCCTATTTACCGTACTATCCTTGGACTTCCTCTCTTTACAATAACTTCTCGCCGGTTCGTTTATATCAAATTCTTCTACTCTTTGTTCAGATCCTATTCTTGCATTCCAATCCACTATTATAATTACTCGCTCCCCTTTAGCTTGCAAATCTTCTACTACTTTTTTTAAATTCATTACAAATTTTTCCACAGCCCTCGTTGTTGTATAATGTAACAATATTATTTCTTATCCCTTTACCCCCTAAAAAATTTCCACTTATATTCAAGCCATATGCCCATTCGTTTATTTCAATTTTCTCACTCATACTATTTCTTATGCCTACTAATTGGCCCTCCTTCGCCCTACCTTTCTTTTTTATTCTTACCGCCTCCATTTTCTTCCACATGTAGTCTCTGTCCAGTCCTTCGATGAAGTCTTTTTCTTTGCCTGCCTCTATCCATGTCTCCAAAATTGTTATTATGTCGAATTTTTCCAAAAAATCTCGAACACCTTTCATCTTCCTTCCTCCTGCAATGTTCCACCTAACTCATCTAATGTCTCCTTCGTCTTCCTCGAAAAAACCAAGTTTCTATCTTGTTCTTTTCTTCATTCCACACAAATTCAGTATTTTCTATTCTCCATCGCATGTAGCTTGTACTAGCTTCTAGCCCCCTATCCCTGGCCTCTCTGATCTGACTTTCGATCCAATCCTAAATCTGCTTTTCCCTTTCTGTAAAATCATCTTCGACCTTGATCCTGGTTCCCCTCAATTTATGCTTATTAGTCATAAGGTTCCTCTTGTTGTCCCACGTCTTAAGTTTTATTAAAGTTCCTCCTGCAATGCCCTTCATTTTCTGTATCAGCATTCTTACTCCTGTGATATCTTCAATGATGCTGTTGATCTCCTTGTCCAGGAGTTTTCCTCGAGACCTGAAGTTTTTCTTTGCTATTGTCCTCAATATTTTTTCTTTCATCACTTCCCATTGAATACTCGACAGCACTCTCCGCTTTCCTTGTTAGTCTTTCTGAAACATCTGCCAATTCCCTCCATCCCAGTTCTACGATTTGGATTTCTTGTTCCGCCTGTATTAGTTCCAGATCCACTCTTCTCTTTTCCTCCAAATTCTTAAGTCTCTTCTTTAAGTCCTCCTGTTTCGGTTTGATCTTTTTTTCCCATCACCTCCGTCGGTTGACCCATATTTTCTGGTACTTGCACTAACTTTTCACTTGTATGCTTTTCCGAATTCCCGTCACTCCCCTTTTCCCCGTTTTTTTTGTTGGCGCTCTGTTTTCTTTCCGCTACTGGTGAGCGAACTAACACCTCTCTTTTTCTGAAAGGGTCCTGCTCGTTTGGATTTTCCCCTGTCGTTGGTTCTGGCCGCTTTTGCTTTTCTAGGAACTCCTCCATCATCTTTGCACTTTTCTTGTTCCCCATCTTAATTGCAAAGTCTTTTTTCGGTCGCCAACTGTCTTCTTTTTATCCCCTAGATGCGCTTCTTTTGCCTCTTTGTCGGGTCCTGCATTTTCATTTTCCTGTTTCCACAGCTCTATATCGCCGTTGTTCTTTTTGGCTGCTATTACTCCTGAGTAACGTTTTGCGGTTCTGTCATATTCGATTCAAACATTTCCCGCGGGACAACGTCGATTTTGTGTTACGCGGACTGCACTCTGCTGTCCCATGCTGGGCCCCCCTGGCACTTGCTGTTTGTCTAAGACAATTCGCTTCCTAACCTCTGCAACACACTGGATGCCCGAATACTTCCGAAGATTTTCCAAGCTTTTCACTGCGTTCCCATTTGAGGTAACACTTACGAGTACACTTTCCCTTACTGCTTACCAGTAATTTCGGTAACTGGTCCTGTCCGATTCCAAATTGCTGTTTTTTTTTTGCATAAATTTCACTCCGGTTGTCCCGACAAGCGCTCTCCGATACCCGCCCAAACCGGAAGTCCCCCCTAATATATACATTATATTAAATCTTTTTATTTATTTATCATTCGTGTCATTGACTTTTTCCAAATGATTCCCTCAAACATTTTAATTACAATTACTACTACTTTTTAAAAATATTTCCTTCAAAACTTAAAATTTTTAAGATTTTAAAGGAACGTAGATTCTCTACTTTGCAACTTAAGTTGTAGTCTTACATATTCTAGTTATTATTATATTTATATTGGATATAAGTAATATATTTTTCATTAATTCTTCTGATCATGTATATGTTTTAAATATTTTTGTCATCGAGGTATTAAATATTAATTTTTTCATTAGCTACATTAATAATTTCAACAATAAATAATTTTCTTTAACTTTAACAAATAATAAAATCAATAATATGAGCAAAATAGATCACAAACATATAAAGTTCGAACTGCTTTCAAAATGTATGACAAAATTAATTTTTATTCATATTAAACTACATATTTTCATAACTTTCTTTTTTGAAAAAATAAGTAATAGTCACTCTTATTTTGTCATATATTCTGTTTTGTTTATTTACAAATAGCATCAAGTTTTGAATTATTTTTGCTTTTTCTCAATGCAATTCAATGAAAAAGACAGATCAACTTTTTGTGGTGCCATCTGTTGGCTTAGTTTGACCGACATTTCCCCTCCGGATCGTCAGAAAACTACTACTGCATACACATACACGCTCGAGGCAGGGGGCTGCAAAAAACTGACAGCGGCAATAGAAAGGGCACCCTCGAAAACCCCTGACATAATATTTTGAAGAAAATATATCGTACCGTCAGCAATAGAGAATGCGTTGTATAAATCTGAACATCTCAGCGTTAATGGGTTAAAACGCTAAAATAAAAAATTTCAAATTACCAGATTTTGGTGAAAAATAAAGATATCCTGATAAATCCAGGTAGGTTCGAAAGGGGAAGGTTAGTATTTCAAATTCCATATTAGCTTTGTGGTAGACATTTTTCTTGTATAGTTACATAATCTCAAAAAAAGCTAAAAACGCGTTTTTTGCCCTTTTAGGTTAGGATATCTTGAAAACCTGACGTACAGGAGCAATTTCGTTGTCAAATTTTGTCGGCCTGTGTTATCGGTTACATACGTGATATTCTAAATAAATTTTAACACGCAGAATAAATGTGTTTTATGAATTAAGATTACAGAAAGGCCAAGAATTAATTCAAAATTATACGAAATTAAAACGAAAAGTGTGCAAATACTGTTTCCTGCAACATTTTTCGGGATAAATTTGTACAACTCTGCATTAATACTCCAATAAATGAATCAATGGCTTTATTCATACAATGTGGAGTATTTTGTAAATATTCATTTCAATTTATTGACTTCATTTCACTGATTTCACTTGACATGACTTGACACAACTTTTGACAAATTGATGTTTTTTGACGATGATATAACCTTAAAAAAACATTTGAATCGCCGCGCGAAAATATTTGAAAAAAATATCCCCACTTTTGACTCTGCAATAGAGCCATCTAACAAGAGGTAGAAACGAGGATCGCCTCTTGAACATTAATCCAGCCTACCAATTCCACCTACTCTTTCTGATATAAGTACGCGGTATCTGTAAAAAATAATTTGATATAACTTTATTGGGTAAATTAAATTTTTTTTTATATTTATATAACTATGGATTTATTTTATTTTATTTCAAGATGCAAAGTCAATCATTTATTCTAGGATATTCTGAAAAAAATTCTGGTTATAGCAAGGAAAATCTTTTGAAAACTTGAAAATTTATATTTAATATTTTTTAATTAACTTAATGATACTTGTACCCGTCTACAACTAACATTTTCCTATTTTTTTCTTCCTGAAACAAATATTTCATTATATTACAAAAATAAAGCCCTAGGATCTCAAATCTTGATCAGAACATAATTTTTATAATGTTATTTTGTTTTAATTTTCGCACTTTTTGCAATAATACAAACAAAAAAAAGTAGCAACTAAAAACTTAGCGCAGTGCGCACTGTTGCTTACCCGTACTTTTTCTACGCGCTCCCCGAATATGTTACAGATTCATTTTTAATTCTAAAAGATCAAAGTAGAAGATTTTGAGATTTCTTACCTTCGTGATTTGAAAGTCGCAACTTTCTGAATTTTTTTATAATTCTTGGTGGAGCGTCAATGCTTCACATTTATAGTCCAATGCACAGCAATCATCACGCTTGCCAACCATTTTAAAGAGATTTTATCGATTCTCCTTAATTATTTATGATATAATGAATGCAACATAGTAATAATTGTAAAAAACGTATATTTGCTGAATTGCACTTTACGGTTAGGATGCACTCACATATGAGTATCAATATGTGCAATTAATTTAATAAAACTGATACACAACAGCGATGGGAACGCTAAAACGATAGTAATAACTGTTAGTGAATACAGATTATAAATGTAATACTAACTACTTGAGTAACTGTAGCATATTCCAGAATCGTGCCGTGCGTCTAATTTCAGCGAGACTGAGTAGTAATTTTGATTGATATCATATATTGATTTTGAAGTATAAAATTGAATTTTTTTATATATGTCGTTTTATGCTTCTTTAGCGAAAATGTCGTAAACAAAATACGATTTTGAACATGTGTGTTACATAGATCGAGATTATGGAATACGCTCCGAACATTCTTCATCTTTTTATCAGCCTTTGGCTACTAAATTATATCCTGATTGCAAATATAAATAGTATTTATAAATTTGTTGCTGGTTATTGAAAGTACAATCATTCGCAAAAGTAGTCAACTATGTCCATCGCTGTGATAGTGACCTTTAATTGACACTTGTGACATGATTTAAGAAAATGTTGTGACACGCACGTATTGCGACATAGCCAAACGTTCTTTCTGTCAATAAATGCAAATAATACGTACGTATGTATTCAACTGTTACATATTCTACTTGTATTAAGAAAATTGATGAATCCTAACATTGTTACGATGGTATAAATTTGTACATATTGCCTTATATGATCTAGATGCACCTGAATGTAAATACGTGATTTTTGGAAGGAACATTATTCTTCTTAACAAAATACTATATCGCACCAACAGCAGTCTAACTGGGGTTTCACTTTTTCGATCTTTCAGCAAGTAATAGTGGTTAAAAATACAGTTACATTTCAATAAAAAGCATTCAATACATCTTCCCAATAAGCAATCTCTTCAATTACATGAGATAGATAATTGGACTCAGCAATTCTAACACTACACATTGTCAAGTGCTGTACTGATCCGCAGTATCCCGCACTGGATAATTATTTGGCATCAATTATTATCCACTTTACTTTGATTATCATAAACACATTGATTTATAGCAGTAGCTTCTATAGGCAAGAGGACAAATTAGAATAGTATTCATGATAACAAAACACAGATAATAATAAATAAATACCAGTGCCTTCACAGTAATACAAGAATCTGAATTTCAGTAGAAAAAGGCGGTTGAGTTTCAGATGTAACAAAAAGGATCACTTGCCAGTTGAAAGTCAACTGATGATGATAACATGACTTTAAGTAACGCGCTTGGTTGAAAGCCAACTGTTTTATGTACGTAAAATGTACTTTATAGGTTAATTTAAGACAGAAAGATCGTTGACTTTCCGTCAACGCATGCATGTGAAATAAAACTTATAGGTTAATTTAAGTCAGCTGATTGTTGAAATTCATAAAATTTAGGCGCCATCATTCAGTTATTAGGTACATGAAATTAATATAAAATTAAAAATTGAAAAATTGTAGGAAATAAATCTATTTTTTAAATGTGAGCATTGAATAAATGATTAATTTATCCCTAACAAATCAAGTTGTTTTATTCTCCAAGTCGATGAGATTAGTAGAAGGCAAAAAGAACTTAATGACACTAAACAAGGCACTTATATCCACTTCAAGTTACCAGGTAAAAAACGTGAATCTTCGATCCTTTTTTATATCTTTCTTTTTATCGCATATGTAGGCTTATTCTATTCATGATCAAAATCCGTTATAGATCTGAGTACATATATCAAAATAAAAAACGTTGACGAAACGACTACCATGAGCTCAGTATTCATCGATACTATCCAGCGCTATCGACGCCATATTGGCTACTCGCAGCTGTTCTCTTGGCTCCTCTTCTAAAATCGCCGAAATCTGTTCAAGTTTTTGCGCATCGTCGCACCGAATTTCGCGCACGCCTTTTGGCCAGCACGAATTGAATTTCAGAGCGCGCGAATGAAAATCATCCTAACCTTAACATACCTGTCAGTTAGTTATCATATTAGTCGTATATCAGATATGAGACACTGGACTTAAGTTCCATTTCTGGTTGAAATTAAGTGACTTAATTAATTTAATGCAAAAATAAAATTCATCTACATCTAAAATTCATCATCTTGTATTACTGTGTTCTGATTCTTAATTGTGGCATTTGTTCACCGATAACTACATTTTTATTTTTAAAAAGAATCATTTGGTCGTTATTCTTGAAAATGAAAATCGAAGTAGCTGGCCTATTATTTCCAGTCTTTTTTAATGTCAAATGTCCACTCCCACTTCAGATGCTCATTTTCATCGTCGTCAGTAAAGAGAGAATGCACGGTGTACGAACCTCTTGCGACAACTCCTGCGGGTGCATCTTCTGCTGGAGTGGTGTAAGACTGGATTTCGGTTTTTGGAGGATAAGATCCTACCATGTGTGTCATCTTATCCACTGTAATACAATTAATACCATTATTATACGCTTGCCGCAGCACGCGAAAACATTACGTTGGCAATTAATAAAATAGGATCATGAAAAAAATTGATTAAATGTATTGGGACATTTAGTTAAACATTTAAAGAACAGTGTTTTAGAGACATTTTCGAGTGGGCTGAAACTGAAGATTAAACCTAATATTTTAAAATGATTATAATAAAAAAATGTTGCTTCCTATCGTCCGTAGAAAAAGGTTTGTTCTACGCTCGCGCTTAGTGTCTACTGTGCACTCAAACAAGCCTCTACATTGTATTTTTTATCCAATAGAAAATCTGAATTCAATTTAAGCTCTATTAGATGACTTTAGAACATCAGGTCCACGCCCTAAGTTATTTAAAAAATGCCCAATACATATTTGGTTTCCTCTTTTTACATCTATTGTCTTAAAAACCTCACACGCCAGAAAAATTTCATAATTGTGGAGTGAAAGAAACTTTTATCTTCAATAGGTACACTAAGATTTATGTATGCCTTCCATCCGGTTTCAAATTAGCTATGTAGATGGCACATAAGAGCGCCTCTGTCGCACTTATGACTATGACTACTATGCATTGACTATTTCGATTTTATAAACAAATAATTGACCGAACACTGAGCATTTGTTTATAACATTAAAAATAATATCAAAAGATCATAAAATTCAAGCGATAATGAGCATCGGTGTAGGTGGAAAAAATTTAAATTTAAATAAAAAAAGAGCCTAACACTGAAAAGTTTCATTTTGGGTATCTACTACCCAGTGTAAAATTTGAAATAGATTTATCTATATCCTGATTTTCAACGGAGCAAAAAAAGTTGATCACATTCGCAATGCTCGAAATTGTGCAAATATACCTAATATATATTTATATATTTGTAATTTATATAATATGCCCAATTGTCAAAAATTTGTAAGATTTCAATATTTTCAGTTTTTCAATGATAAGGTCGGATTTTTATAAATCTCGAGTAACTAAACTAATTTTTAAAAGCTTTGCGAAATATCCTGAGATTTATTTGAGAATGTAAAAACAACAAAAATGTAAGATTAAAACTGATTTGAGTATTTCGAGGTTTATACAAATTAGATTATGTTTATTTTGGTTTCTCGTTGTATGGGGAGTGCGGACGGGGGGGGGGGGTTATATTCAAAAGGTGTGTAATCCGGGGTATAAAACATTTTAGGCTATGCCAAGATTTATTGTGCAGTTGCATCTTAATTATTTGATTATGTTCATCAAAAATAGACGTCGCCGAGGGGACTTTCGCAAACAATCAAATTCTCTTCTTGCACTTGAGCAACGCCATCATACTATTCCAACCAGCATTCTCTGGTTTTTTGAAAAATATAACGATGTGATGTGGACGTTTTTTTGAACTACAAATAGATAATGGCCTGTGGAGTAATTTTAAGAAAAGCTTGTTGGGAATTTTTGAAATTTTCATTTTGTATTTAAAGAAAAGTTCAACTTCATCTTGCAGTAAAATTTTGCAAAAAAAAACAGGTTGAAGCCACCATACAACCCCTTTTCTAGTAGCTTCCATTTCCCATGGAAATGGGGCGCGTAAACTTTGACCTGTGTTATGATACTATACAATATAATCTCGCTCGTAATAATTAATTTTACTTTGTTTAATTCAATTAATAATTAAATTGTGGCGAAATAATTTCATATCGGATAGCCTGTACAACAGAATGTTTTCCCGATGGAATGTTTTTTTTCAAGGGATTTTAGACGACACGCATTTCGCCGATTTATTGAAAAAACAATGTTAAACAACTTACGATTATTTGGAAATGTGAAGCTCGTAACGCACTGTATTGAAAATTTGTCGACTTTATTTTGAAGTGACTGTATTCAGACGAATTGAGACATTTAATTTTTCTTTTTGATCCTGGCAGATCTGGTTATTCTCTTTCGAAATCAGCCTGTTCGAGTTTTGCAATTATATCATTATTTTAATTAATCTATCAGAATCTCCTGAAATATCTATTAGGCTAATTCAGGGTTATCAAATAAAAACGTTCAGATTTCTTTTACACATTTGTATTCAAATTTGCAATTTAAAAAAACTGTAGAACGGACATATTTTTCTAGGAAAGGTTACCACCGTCGTAAAGCTTGTTAAATTACCTTTCAATTCCGTTAATTAAAAACTTTGCTTGGTTTTAATAGTTTAAGATGTTAATTTTGTTTTTCTACTTGGTCATAATCAATATTATTAAAATATTGATTAATTTTGAAGATTGTGAAAAAAAAACGCTCTGTAAGTCCGCTGGGATATGAGCCCAGGTCCTTCAGTTTGCCGGTCTGATGCTCTACCAACTGAGCTACGGAGAGACGAGAACACTTTCCTCACAATCTTCTTTACAAGCAGAATGACAATGTCATTCCTTATACTTGTAAGATTTTTTCTTTCTAAACATGAAATTCATATTTTATTATTGATGCAGGTTTTTTAACCAGGGAAATTAATTAATAGTTTAAGATCTTAAACTATTAATTAATTTCCCTGATCAAAAAACCTACATCAATAAAAAATATTTATTTGGTTTTGCTTCTACGCAATAAAATTTAATTGAAAATGATCTACACGTCTAAGTATGCCAGGAAACACCATCTATATCTCGGTAACCACGCAATATTGTGACTTTTGTTTTTTTAACTACAAGAAATATAAATCAACTGCCATCTAAAAGTGACATTGGCTGGTGTGTCTTGAGGACACGAAGCGACCCGAGGATGCCAGCTTTCTGTATCCATCTCGCAAGTGCCATGGCATATTTTTGGCACGCGGGTATGGCTCTAAGGTTACGAACTAGTGATAGCTTCACATATCCAAAAGCACAGATCACAATTTAAATTACTATAAACGAATATGTTGAGTACGGTCGTTGCAGCTCCCTTTTGAGTTCTTGATACCTCTCATCCTTTTTCTTCTTAACGAATATAGTTCGTTTCTCGAAGTCTTGGAGAACAATGTCAGGGCTCGAGTTAGTAACGGAGACAGCTGGTCGAAAATTGCAGTTCTAGAAAATTGGGCTCTTCTCGTTTTGGACAATTTACTATATTTTCCTAGGAAAGTTCGGCAGGGCAGAGTCGCGGTAAACACCGTTAGAGCGGCAAAGATGGTAATAAAGTACTCTTAGGGTTGCAGTATGTCAGTGCGATATGTCGTTCCCGCGTGGTTGGGGCATTTACATGGTATGTATTCTAGGCCCTGTTGGACCGAATGAACGAAAAGGATATGCTATTGGGTACGGCCACGGAAACGGCTGGTGCCATCTGTTATCTAAAAGTGGCAATTTCTTAGGGATGAATTCCACTTGTTTAGATGCGCTTGAAAATATATGTATACCGAAACTACGAGTTTAATCATCAGATAACGAGAGTGCTTGTAGGAAAACCAATAAAATCTCGAGTTAGGAAAAAAAACTTTTGCTCGAGTTTATTAAACGTTTTGGTCGGAGTTGCGTTTTGAATTTCTCTTGTCAATGGCAGATCTTCTCTCGGATTACAAATATCACATAAAGTATTTCAATACTCTTGTTTTTTGAAAAAGAAATACTATCTGGAAAAAGTATTGTGTTAATTGGGTCTGTAATATTATATTTATACGATTTATTATTTTTGTAAAAATAATGCTAGTTGTGCAATTTTGAGGTTAGAAAGTTTAATTAAGTTTAATTATTTTGGAAAAAAATGTATTTGAAAAAATTTAATTGGTTTAAATAATTGAACATTAATAAATGAATGTTAATAAATATTTCACTAGACTAATAGTAAAAATTTTTCGGAAAAAAAAACGAAATTTCGAAAGAAAAATAATTCAAACAAATTAAATTTATTGACCTAATTGAAAATTAATTAATCAATGTTGAGCATATTCTTAATTTGCTCTATTTCAAACATAGGGATATTCTAGTGTGCAAATTACACAATTCCGGATAAAAATACGGTTGGTATTTTCATGTCCATAGATGATTGGGGCACATTTTGATTTTTAAGTTCATAAAGTTAGAGTAAATGTTTACTGAAACCTTAAAAATACAAAGTATCTATAATAGCAAACTTACAAAATAGCAATACTTATCAAAAGGAAAATTTTAAGCAAACCTACATCTCATTATTTATTTGAATTTTTCATAGTGAGTGTCCCGTATCTCATTTATAGTTTATAAATATTTTTAACATAAAGAAAAATGTTAGGAAATTTATAATTATAAATCTCTCTAATGCTTCTTTATGTATCACAATATAATTGTTATTTAATGAACACCTGCAATTTAACGTCGTATTGTGGAGAACTAACAAACGTTAATCTGATAACGCTGCACTAAATTTAGCTTATTCTCTTAACTTTACTTCTGCACCCTTACCACATGAATTAATACTAAACTTTTTCGCTTGTTAAATGTTTCAGGATGAAAATCGATAGAATAACTTATAGCTTAAAATCCTGTTCTAATTAAAATATAAATCATCAATCCCCTTTGTTGACATTCTACCGGAAATTTTTATGGTTATTTTCATGACCAACAACGAAACTAGAACGGGTTTAGCTGGAATGAAAAGACAATTTGTTCACTAAATCTTTATGCAAGAAAGTTTCCTCTACTATTTAGTTTCGTTTTGCAAAATGTTACATACGTTTTCAAAGCCATCATCTATTTATTTATTACATTTTTAAAAAAATGGATACTTGCTAACTTGTGTAAATGTCAAATTTCTATCCACTGGGAATTCCAAGCTGTGGCCGCAGCGGGCGCTGCCTGTCATATCCGATTAATTTCAAGGTCATATGCGTACCCAATAGTCCGTACCCTTATAGTATCCCTTCCGTATCATGCAACAAAAACTTTTATAAAAAAAAAACAGTAAAATGATACTTTAATTTATCGCAATTCGGATTCTACGTAAAAATTTTCCGCGAGAAGGTCACGGAATAATTGCAATTGTTTTTTCCGCTCTGTACGTGAATTTAGCCCTGATGATCTGAGACGATTCGACAAGGATTGTTTTCCTACATTTCTGTGAAAGTTTCCATACATTTTCTTGTAGGGTAGCTCTTGGCGGAATTTTGAACCTATTATTTCTTTACTTCGGCTTTCAGAAGTGAGGCACTTTTCTCACTACTAATGTTAAAATTCAGGCCAATGGTCTCGACCGCTTGCTTCGCGGCTTTGTAAAAGAACGCTCCTTTGTCAATCATCTCGTGGTTTCTGAACATATTTGAGAGAGGATCTCTGCCATTCGCAACGATGTAAGCTCTATTGAGAACAATTCGGTTATGAAAACACTGGCGATTCAAAAGTCCGTGTCCGCCTTCACGAGCGGAGTTGCATATTCGTGGGACAGACGAATTGATATGCAAGCACTTATCCTATCATAAAAAAGAGGTTGCGATATAATCTCGAAGTCTGAAGCCACATTATCTCTTCACTTATTCGTTGGATTTAAAACTGCCGCCTATTCTTTAGAATCGAGATCAGAATCGAGATCAACGGAATCTAATATGAAGGCAATGCATGCGCACTGAAATGCGATATAGAATCATTTAATTTTCACATATTGTAATTATTCAAACAATTTTCATAAATGGCTATTTTTTAAAGAATACATTTAATTTCTCATGTTGCTTTGTAGATTTACAAGAAATATTAATTATTTAAAACAATTTAAATTAAAAAATTAAGAGTTTTCCTTTTTCTACAAGTAAATTTGTTTACGAAGTTAACTAAGAATGTCTACCCGATGACTCATTTCTATTTTTCTATTCAAATTTACATAAACTATTAATTATTGAAACAATTTTAATTACAAAACTAAAAGTGACCTTTTTTCTAAGAGCCAGTTTGTTTGCGGAGTCCAACTAAGAGTGTCTCTCCGATAACTCTTTTCTATATTGCTTTATAAATTCACAAGAAATGTTAATTATTTGAACAATTTTAATTTAAAAATTAGGAGTTTTCCCTTTTTTATAAAAGTCGATTTTTTACGGACTCAAGTAAGAATGTCTATGCGATAACTAAGAATGTCTATCGGATGAATCTTTTCTATTTTGCTTTGTGAATTTACAAGAAATTTATAAAAACCATTATTTATTTAAATAATTTTAATTTAAAAACTGAGAGTTTAACTTTTTTGATACCAGTCAATTTTTTGACAGAGTTAACTAAGAATGTTTATCGGATGACTCTTTTCTATTTTGCTTTGTAAATTTACAAAATCTATTATTTATTTGAAGAATTTCAATTTAAAAATGAGAGTTTGACCTTTTTTCTACGAGTTACTTTTTTATAAAGTCAAGTAAGAGTTTTTATACAATGACTCTTTTTAAGCTGCTTTTCAAATTTACAAGAACTATTAATTATTTAAACAGTTTTAATTTAAAAATTTAAAGTTTGGCCTTTATGCTACGAGTCAATTTCTTTTCGAAATCAACTTGGAAAGTCCATTCGATGAATCTTTTCTATGTTGCTGTGTAAATTTACAAGAACTATTATTTATTTGAAGAATTTCAATTTAAAAATAAGAGTTTGGCGTTTTTTCTAAGAGTTAACTTTTTTACGAAGTCAAGTAAGAATTTCTATCGGATGACTCTTTTTTTATGTTGCTTTTTAAATGTACGAGAACTATTAATTATTGAAACAATTTCAATTTAAAAATTAATAATTTGTTATTTTTCTAGGAGTAGGCTACATTTCTTAACATATAATTAACTAAGAATATCTTTTCAATGATTTATTGTCTCTGAAGTTTCCAAAATTTACAATTATTAATTATTTTTAAAATATGTATCAACATATTTATAGTTTGGCTATTTTTCAAGTAAGAGGCATAATTTGTTTACGGAATGAACTAAGAATGTCTTTCGATGATCATTTTCCACCATACTTTATAAATTATAATAATAATTATCAATCATTTAAACAATATTCAGAAATATATTGAGAGTAAGGGTATTTTTTAATTAATAAACACAATTTGTTTACGAAGATAACTGAAATTATTTTTACGATGAATCTTTTCTAAGTATTTGTTAAATTTACAAGAATTATTAATTTTTTAAAGAACTTTCATAAAAAAATTCAGAATTTTGCTATTTTTCAACGAAAAGGGTCAGTTTTTTTAAAAAATTAAACTAGAAACGTCTTTCGGATTAATTATAATAATCAAATTTTCATGATTTATTATGTAAACTACTTTCATGAGAAAATTAAAGAGTTTGGGCAATTTTTGAAAAATAGGCTTAATTTGTTTACGGAATCAACAAAGATTGTATTTCCAATCATTTTTTACTATGAAACTTTGCAAATTTACACTAATGATTTACTATTAAAATAAATTCCATAAACAAATTCAGAACTTAACTGTTTTTTCAGTTTTTAACTATTTTAACATTTGAAACAAATTAGTGTTATAAGAAAATGTATGCACTATATATTTAATAAGAATTAAAAAATAAATTAAAACTGTATAATGGTAAAAACTTTCATTTTCACTAATTTCATTAATTATTTTAGTTTAATTAATTCAAGTACAATTTAATTACAATGCGGCTACAAACGAGTTTATTCAAATTACTCGCAGTTGCCTAAACATTTGTCCAGATGAGAGGAAAACTGCAGAAAACCACCTTCCGAGTTTTTCCGTGTTTTCAAAATTCGAGTACACAACTCAGTCGTACCTCGTAGATGGTCACTCATCCAAGTGCTAGGGGCGCTCGAAATGGCTTGACGTTTGGACTCTTGTCCAAAGGTTAGCTATGCGGAGCCGTGTACAAATAAAAGTTATTAAAGCAAAAATAAATATCACGGTATCATATTATACTTCATTTACAAATCAAATGATTGCAAGTAAAGCAGTGGGTCGCGCGCCAAGCGCGCGTATGAACTTCTAGTGCGTATAAATTATCTTACGTGTGGTGACAGCGAGGACCGCAAGTTCGTTTTTCGTCCATTATTGAACCATCGTAAACGAGTATAGTAGAACCGGGACGGCAAGCATGCTAGTCGCAGATACCATATTCAACGCCGACAGATTTAAAGACAAAATGCGTCGAAATAGATGTTTGTATCTGCTTAATCTCAGGGTCCTTGGGGACGCCAATAATCTTTCCTTTATTCAGATGAATTTTGGCACACTTGTCCAATCCAAAGTCCATGCTAATGTTTCCAGTGTACTCCTTGATACACACACACACACACATTTATAAGCCAAACCGAACGTGTCATTCGATTTAGCTGACTTGGTCGGCTGTCTCTGCGCGCCAAAAATATTGCGAACAATAAATTACTTAGTTACATTAAAATAAAAAAGACCTCAAATTATTATATTTATTGTTATGTTCAAATTAATTAATATCTTTTAGAGTTTTTAAAAGAGAATTTTTCGAGAACCTGAATAATTAAATTAAAAAAATTCTTTTCGTACCTTACAATTTCAGTGAAATTTCAAACATTCTTTTATTTTCAACCTAAATTAAAAATTTATATAAAATTTAAATATATTTAAGAAGTAAATAAAATGTAAGTAAATTCAAACTTTAACTAAAATTTACATTTAAGTGAAATTCAGTTAACCCTCCGTCACACAGATAGGTAGTTTACGTCCCAGTCAAATTTTCCCGCTAAAGTATTTCCGAAACCCAGGATGGTGGGGTTTGACCCCCCTCCATAAAAAAAGTTTTTGGTAGTGGCAACTTAACTCCAAAGGGGCGCTTTAATTGATCACTGCGTTTCTAAGGAAGAAAGATTTCTAATGAAGCTTGTGCATTAAGCGACCCACCTTTGTGACCTCGTAAGTATTTCGCGAAAATTTGGATGAATCCTGTATATCTACGAAGTTAGAAAGAAGAGAAAGGTGAACGATATGCCCATCTAAGAATGATAAAAAAAGTCTTATTCTTGCGCGGTCTGTGAAAAGTCGGTGTGTGAAGAACATCACACGAACTCCTGTAAAGATTGAGCTGCTTGAATTATTTTCTCATATAATTTTTTAAAACTTTTTAACCAAGTTTCTTATAAAACTTATATAATTATATAATAAATAAATGTTTCTTTTTGAAAAAAGTGGATTTTTCATTAATTTATTATAAGCATGAATTACAAAAAATTTACCACATTTTCAAGTGTGCAAATAAATATAATGTTTGCAACTGGAACACATAGGACTATATTTTTCTGACAGATCATGATTTGATCTTTCAAACCCTTAAATACAGTTTTTTAATACTTATTTACCGCAAAGTTATGAATTTGTTACCGAAAGTTGCATTTTATCAAGTTTCTGTGCATATTCAGATCATTATTTTGAAAAAAGTTACATATTTAATTCTAAAAATAATTAGAGCATGTAGTAGAAGATCCGCGGAGTACACATGCATTTTTCAGATTTTTTATAAGCTTTTAAGTGCCTTCAGAGTGAACGCAAAACAATCTATTTGAGAATAATAGGGAGAAAATAACTTACGTACATGTGCATTTCTGGGTTCGACGATTCACAGTTTGTGGTTAAACGATTTTTTTTTCCTCCCGCACGGGAAGAAAAGTTGTTTTAAAGAGAGGAAATTCATACGTCAGAGGATAAGAATGATTTCGAACTACGAGAACCTAACCTCGATGTTTCTGAGTATTCCTGCGATCCACTCTTACAGGCAAAATAAAGTTAGACTTTTTCATACAAATATTGTCAAAAATGTCGTGCGCACCATGGGACAAGGCGATTTCACTCTTCTTTCCTAGACGTTCAATATACCATTCCACCCACAATGGGCCGTGTAGAAAAACTGCCACTAAACAGAGGTGTTATACATTTTGTCGACTTTTTTGGAATTACTTTTTTTCTGGCTTTCAGAATAACCCCAAAAAATTTAATTATTACACATCTTCTAAAGATTTTATTAAGAGTTCACAACATTTTGAGATTTCACGAATTCTTGTACACCATATTTCAAAAGTACTAAATCCTATACAGTAAGGACTAATTCATATTTGAACGTATCCTATATGGAACAATTGTTGTATGGTCAATACGAGATAGTACGATTTGAAATTCAAGTATTCAGACTTCGATTAACGATATTCCAAATATTCAAGAATATTGCCGTTTCAAATTTTACCAAAATTACTTTTGATCTTGTTTATTTAATCCTCCTACTCTTCAATTCGAAAAAAATGTGTGTAAAGAATAAAATCGATAAACTAAAATCTACAAATTTAACAGAACTGGTTTTTAAATGAATTTTTTCTGTTAATGTGTTACCATTTGTAATCATATTATGCAAACTAAAAAAAACTTTAATCTGATATCAAAGTTACAGGAATATTTGAAAAATTAAGTATTTCCAAGTTTTACACAAACTTATAAATTGACTTAAAAATCATTTGTATCTGCAAATGTATAAATCCGAATTAGTAATTAACAATAAAAATGATACAAATCCAATTTTTCAAGACAAACCATACATACTAAAGGTTTTTCTACAATAGGATGCTCTAAGCTAAGAATTTTGACTCGATGTTGGCCGTGCGTTGACGCGTTTGTTTAGGACGAACGCGTTGTTGTTACCAGGCCGAAAAATTTATTCCATTTCATTCGAAATATTTTTAAAAAATAATTTCGGTCCAATCATGACTTTAATATCAGATATCTAATTCTTTTTCAATCTTGATATCCCAAACCAACTTTTGGTAAACGATTATGTTTTTATCGCAGTTATGTCATACAGCACCAGGTTGTAAAAACCTGGTGCACGAAAAATAACCGTGTCCTCGAGATTGCATTTTTAGTTCATCCTGATACGATAGAGTTTAAATTTGGAGAGTTCCTGTAGAATACTATTTTAACTACCTGGTGCACCAACAATAACCGTGTCTTCGAGATTGCCTTTTTAGTTTGAGCCTCAAATCACCCAAGTTTAAATTTGAATAGAGTTCCTGCAGAAAATTATTTTAACTAACTGGTGGAAGAACAATAACCAGATAGTCCAGATTGCATTTTTAGTTGATCCTGATGTCACTAATTTTAAATCTGGATGAAGTCTCTGTAAAATACCACTTTAACTACCTGGTGCACCAACATTAACAGGGTCATCTAGATTGCATTTTTAGTTAATCCTAAATTCATACAAGTTTAATTTGGATATAATTCCTGTAGAATATTACTTTAACTGACTGGAGCACGAAGAATAACTGTGTCGTTGAGGTATCCACTTTTAGTTGATCTGATATAACCGCAGTTTGAATTTGGATAGAGATCTTGTAGAATACTTTTTTAACTCTCAGGTGCACGAACAATAACTGTGTCGTCGAGATTGCATTTTTAGTTAATCCTCATATTACCTAAATTAATATTTATATAGAGTTCCTGTAGATCGCAATTTTAACTACCTAGTATACGAAAAATAAATTGGATTTTCATTTGATCCTGATATCATTCGAATTTAAACTTCAAAGGAGTTTCTCTAGAAAATTGTGTTGAATACCTGGCGCCTACTTGACTACCTGAAATTAAAGTCATGATTAGATCGACATTTTTTTCTATAATTATTACGAACGAAATGGATTGAATTTTCCGGCCCGGTTGGTTTAAGACGCACGGCGCATAAAAAATGTTAAGCACCAACGTAACCTCAAAACTGTTAACTTAGCACAGCCTATTGTAGAGAAAACATAAAGGAAAATATAGCATCGTTCTTCATTTCTTACAAGATGAATAATCAAAGCAATGATTGTTGGCAGCGGTGTTTATTCTAGAAACAGATAAATAGTCTTCATCCTATTCTAAAAAGATCGTACATATCGTATATCGAAATATCTCGAAAAATGTAACGCAAAAATGTGAAGACCCGATTCCTTATTGGTGGAGTTGCTGTTAGGGAAGAAAAGTGACGTGTCAAACTCTAAAGCAATCACGACATTGGTCAATGACTATTATACTATTCTTTCCTATGGAATTCCACCGTAACCTCTTTCTATTTCGCCTTTGGCTGCTCCACGGGCTCCACTCTACATAATTATTCAAAACTAACAAGTGTATTTTCTTATTCTCTAAGGATTTTTTCTCAAAGTGGAAAAGTGTATCCAATAAGTGGATTGAACATCAAGGATGGAATCGAAGATTCCTTATTGGTGGAGTAGCTGTCAGGAAAGGCACGTGGCGCGTTAAACATTGATCTAATAAACACATGGTCTAGCCATTTCAGGGCCTCGTTTCGCTCAAGACACGCAACCGTTTAATTCCACCATTTTGTTAATATGACCGCGCAGTTTGAGTTTGACGCGTACTCTGTACGACGAACTACATAGGAAAATCAGTATGTAGGAAGAAATATCATGCCAATATTGAAAGAATGAATTCCAAAAAGAAGAAGACCCGATTCCTTATTGGTTAGACATATACTTGGCGCTGGATTTGAATCTCTCGCAAGAGATTTTCAGAACATGCGCGCTCAAGCGCTCGAATTTGAAAGTACATGTATTTCGGTTAAATTTATGCGAAGTCCCTTAACCCTATTGGTCCCAATTTCCCGAAATTTTCAATTTCAAAAGCGTCCTCAGCCACCTCAAAGTAAACCAGTAAACAAATGTTTACCATTTTTTAAAAATAAAAAATTTTAAATTACCTCTAAAAGAGTCACAGATACGTGAAAACTATAAAACATTTTCAGGGTTTTGATAAAGGGAATCGCTGTATACCAAAATTTGAAGGCTTTTAAAGAAGGGATTTGTTTTCGAACTACATGAACCAACTTACTAAAAATATTTTTTAAATAAAAAAATGAAAATTTTGAGTTTCTTAAAAACGGTAAGAAATAAGCGGAAACTGACAATGGTCCAAGAAACGTGAAAACTAAGTAGATTTAAAGGTTTTTGTAGAGTGGGTTTATTTTCGACCAACACGAAGTAGCTCAATTAAAGGATTTTTAAATACCCCAAAAAATGTAAATTTTTGGTTAGCTTGAAGACGGTGAGGGAGAAGCAGAAACCGACAACATATTCAAAAGGGGGATAATTCTCGCTCACTCCGATCTAAAGCAATAAATAGATTTTATAAAATTTAAGAATCTGAAATATGATTTATTTCGAAAACGTTTATAGAATCGTGAAAACTAATTTCATGCTAAGGATTTTGCAGAGAGGTATTCTCAAATAACTGTAACTAAACTAATAAAGAAAAAAATTGTATTCAAAACAATAATAACATTTTTTGAATTATATCCCCACGATCAGAGATGCATGAACAACATACAAATGTTCAGGAGCTTGCAGAGCAGGACTGTTTTGGACAAAATCAAAATAACCCAATAGAATTATTTATAATTGAATAAATAATATAATTTTTATTTATCTTGAAAACGGTAAAAGAAGTGCGAGAACTGAAAAAATGTTCACTGTTTGGTAAAGATCCTCGACCACCTACAACTAACAGAGTAAAGTAGAGATACTCGAAAGGGACAACATTTTCAGGATATTCCATTCCGGGATGGTCATCGGGCACCCCGAATTATTATAGTAGAAAGAGTTTCGAAATAAAAATTTAGAGTTATTTTGAAAACGGCGTAATACGCGAAAACTGAAAAAAATTCAGGGTTTTATACAAAGGGTGGTTCTCAGCCACTACAAATTAACCCAATAAAAAGATTTTCAAAAGGAAGAAATCAAAATTGTGAATTATCGCGAAACCCATGGGACATATAAAAAAACTTTTAAAAATTAATACTAAATAAAAATTCGTATTAATATTGAAGAAACTTAATACGTATTCAGATTTCCGGATAACAGTGAAATATACATGAAAAACGTAAAATTTTAAGACATTTTCTAGAAGTGGATAGGTTCATTCGGATTGGAAATAATTGAATGGCGGACTTTGGATTAATTCGGATTGAAGTTAATGTTTGTTTTAGAATTGGGAAGGGTTGAAAATATTTTTTAGATGAGGTTTGAAAATGATTAAAAGGTGTGTCAAGATTCAAGTTTATATATACGCCCGGATTTGAAAGGAATGAAAATGAAGTTTGGATTGGTTTCCAATTCACTCGGATAGAGTGAAAGTTTGTTTTCGGTTGGATTGTGATTCATGCGGTTTGCTTTTGGATTCACACTTATCCATTCGGACTGATGTCAGATTCATCGGATTTAATTTTAAAAGTCCCATTCATTTGAGAGAACTGGAGGCTCGGATGGAAAAATGAATTCCGGATAAGTTCGTGTGGAATTTGGTGCTGATTCATGAATGAGGAAGGATTGATAAGTGAGTCTCGGGGCCATTCGGATTGCATTTCGGGTTTTGAGACATGTATTGAGACATGTATTGTAGGACGAATATTTGACTATTGTGAATCCTGCATGGAATTTCCATATTCGTGCGTACGAAAATGCAGAGTCTGATGACCGCTTGATCATTCTCTATAAGAAGTCTCATTCTACTTGTACATCTTGTAAAATACAGTCTATTCACGTAAATCTTAAACGTGAAAAGTATGAATCTACGTGTAAACATTACGAAAAGAGATTTCTTTCAGACTACATGGCCCAATCGACCAATCACACAGTTGCGATTACAGCGCCTCTATAGATCGTACCCATCACGAACACACGCTACTTTATTTATCCCATACAAAACAGGTTGAGCATAAATTTATGAACAAAAATATTTTTACCTGTAACTCCTGCTCCGTAAATAGAAAGCATTGAGAAAAAATATTTTAAAGAAAAATCTAATGCAATTCCGTTAAACAAGCCTTCTACATTTAAACATTATATTTTGAAAGAATGATATAATTAAGTTAAAACCTTATTGATAACGTCAGCTTCAGATTAAAAATGTTGATGTTAAAGTTTAAGTTATTAAGTTTCAATATACTGATTTAAGTTTTAGTTCTTTCTTGCATAATAATAATGATAATGGTAATAAAAATAATAACTTACCAGGGACACCGAGGCGATACGTTTTCTGTACATATTTAAGTCCATGTACGATTTCTCGTTGCACGATGAAATCAATTCGAATTTTGTAACTAACTCCTTCTTTTATAACAAAAGTTTGCTTTTTAAGTTTGGAGACATCTCCAGAGAGATCCAATTCCATGTCAGGTCGGTCGGCGACGCAAAGCGCTAGCATTTTTACTATTACTTTCCTTGGGTCATTAGTATCTACAATGAAAATAATGTTATAATTTAAATTGCAATATTTATGAAAATACCTTTAGAATACTACTTTACTTAATAAAAATAAGAATGAATAAAGACGTAGTAAAAAAAAATTAAAAATCTAGCTATTTTACCCTACTCCACAGTTTCTTTACACTGTGAGAATATTCGTATGGCTAGCCGTACTGAATCTTGAAAAATGAATGGGTGATCTGGAAAGGGGTTATATGGTGTAGAGTGGTGCGGGGGGGGGGGGCAAATTGTTAGCAATCATGCCACTATATACTCGTCCCATCAGCCATACGAACGGACACTTAGTTTTTGAAATAATACCAATACAAAGTACTTACGTCAAAGTAATTATTACAAAAGTTTCAACATTTGAGCAGCTTTTGTTTTACCACAAAGTTATGGGCAGTTAATGTCTTACCCACCCGTATAGTAATAATAATAATTGGTATCGCGTTAGGGCTTGAGCTTTCCTCTCATGACTTTGACAGATATGTTGGCAGTAGCACTGTTACTGACAGGGTTTTTAATGCCAAAAAGGCAGAGAACGAAGAGGGAAGAGACTAAGAAGAATACCAGAACCCATAAATGATAATGGACAGTATTTCAAAGATTTTGAAACGCTAGTCGCTTCCTGAGGGTTGTCGGGCGCCCCTGGAGCCACCGCTGGGGGACACATCATGCGGAACGGTAGTGATGATGAGCTGCGAGATAGTCAAGTAGATCTCACTCATCAAACAGCTAGCCAGCAAGAACATCTGCGACAAACAGTAAGCAGTAGAACATCAACTGTGCCGACTAAGGATGCTTTGGTTATCGTTAGCTATTTGTGGCCAACTACTTCGACAGAAATACCTAGGGAGAGAACCAAGTAGGATACCAAATAAAAAAGGAATTGGTGAGTCTCGATTACGAAAGTGCGAAGTTTACAATCAAAATCGAAAAAGGATACAATTCAAGGGCAAAATTTGCTGCAAAGTATCTTCATATAAAGAAAGGCGCACCAAGAGATCTTATCGCTAAGGCGAAGGACATCAGAACTAATTTACACATCTCAGAAAACCAAGCAATGGAGATTAAACAACAGATTGATTTGTCGTGGAAAAACGACGGCAGTGAACATCAGTTACATGAAGCCGCGTCACACGATCAAGCAGGGGCAACTGATTTTCTTCCTCAATCTGCTGATGATCCAGCACCACCACATCAAATACCCGAATCTGAGGCCAGGCTTTATGCTCCAGAGTACTACTATGTACTACTATGTTGTCTAATAAAAAAAGGCGCTTGAAATGCATCTGAATATTGACCGATGGCCTGTCTTCCAACAATTTATATGTAAACGTCTTACAGCTATCATTAGAGATAAGGTATATTTTCATTGCGACGAGAATGAAGTCATTACAGAAGAACAAAAAGGATGTTGTAAACACTCGGGAGGCAGTAAATATCTAGTAGCCACAGACGCTACAACCATGACTCTACCTCGAAAACATCAAAGGAACTTGCACATGGCATACATTGACTACAAGCAAGCATTTCCTTCCGTGCCGCATGACTATTTGCTTGAAGTCATAAAATTTTACAAGATCTGCCCTCACATCATTGACTTTCGAAGACGTGTGATGATGCTTTGGGGTACAAGAATCCAGCATTTTAATCATGCACAACCAATGATAAGTATATTAATACGCATTACGACGGGTATTCTTTAAGGAGACTCCTTCAGTGCACTATGGCTCTGTTTACCGTTGAATCCATTGAGCCAAACACTAAATAGCATGTCTTATGGGATCAGAATACATGATAATGAAGATGGTCGTCAAGTGACCCGTCTTCTTTGCATGAATGACCTGAAGCTATACGCTAGTGCAGAACAGAAACAGCAGCAAGTGATCGATGTCACAAAGCACTTTTCCAATGATATCCACATGAAGTTGGGACTAGATAAATGCATAACATTGCATTTAACCACAGGGGAATTAGTGACTACAGAGCTAGCGAAAGAGTTCAATAATGACATCGATGCAATGGCTGAGGGCGAGTCATATAAATATTTGGCTACTTTTGAATCTAAGGGTATTCAGTCTACGATGGTTAAGAGACACCCAACAACTTGCTTCATTACACAACAAAGATTGATTCTGAAGAGTTCTCTGAACTCGGTAAACAATGTTAGGGCAATTAACAACTATTCCATCCTCTCCTCACGTACTCCTTCGGGCTCATCAAATGGTCTAACAACGACCTTAAAGGGTTAAACACAACTGTCCGCGTAGAAAGGACAAAGCACCCAATGTACCGTAGTTCTACCACGACATAGAAGGAGTAGGGGCGTTATAGATGTCAAAAAACTGTTTAAGTCACAAGTTATACAGTGTTGAGGCTATTTTAACAGCAAACGAGATGTTGCGCTTTACAACACCTTCTGTAAAGCGGATCTTGACTACACGCCCTCGGATTTCTCATCAGAGGATGCCTTGAATATTAGGGCAGAAACCAAAGAGAAATTCGAAATGCAATGGAGACAGAAACCTATTCAAGGCGAGCAACCCAAAGCATTAGATCAACATGAAGTGAATAGGGATTCAGGGCAAGGTTGTCAGCACCATAAATTATCGCAAGCACTTGTTACATCAAGACGCGGTTGACCGGTGTCGATTATGTGGAGATACCAACGAATCTATCCAGCACATTATTGATCGCTATCGCGTGATGGTTCAGAGAGAATATACGCATAGACATAATTATGTGGCGGGCATTATACATTTACAACTTGCCCTAAACGTAGGACTCTTAACAGAATTGATGCCTTTCCAGAAATACATTTCAATTCCCGTTTTAGAAACGAAGATCACATATTGCGATGTTACTATTCAGAAACTGACTATTACATTCGAGACAATCGACCTGACATCGTGATACAAGAAAAAAAGGTGAAAGAGTCTCCGTCACCGACATTGCTTAACCACTTAAACGAAATTTGCAAGCAACCTATACAACCAAGATCCGTAAGTATAGCTAGCTAAGACATGAAGTAGAGAACATCAGGAAGCAAGCGAATAAAAAACTGTGGATTGGCAGATGGTAGCTCTAAGAAAGCCTCCAGAGTTGATTGTTGTCAACTCCAACGCTCGCGGCCGCATCATCGCCAGATTTCAAACATCGTCTTAAGGTAACTTATGAAATCCTCATATCATCAGTCACTTGACTTAGTCCGTAACCATTACCAAAAACCTGTTTCACACGAGAAAAAGTTTTTTAAAAACAATAGCCATACCGAAATGTTCTCGCTTTGGCGGTAGGGCTAGAGCTTTTCTCTTATAAATTTTAAGGCTATGTTTGGCTGTAGCATTGGTACTGATAAAGTTCAGTGATCCCAGATCTGAAACGAGATTCATTCCAATGCTATAACAGGTCTATGTCCGTGTGAAGAGAGTAGGAGTCCACACCACACCTACCGTTTGGAAGCCGCAAAACAAAAGGTGCATGATTACCACTGTAAGTTCGTGTGTAAGCAGCAAATGTACGACTCAAACTTCGGTTTTCTCAGGTTTTCTGCTGCACGATGATTGCCGATCTGAAAACTTCGGAAAACTTCGGTGGTCTTCTATTTATATCTCAATCCCCGTTTGAAAGAAATTAAAGAAATTGGCGATTTTTATGTTTCGCGTTATTCCTAACTACATGCATAAGTCGATTTTGATGTTATGTTTTTCAGGTGTATATAATAAGGATATTCTTACGATTATATATATTATTGATGTTAATATTATAATTATAAAATATTATATTAATATTAATTACTAATTGACTATCTCTTAATAGAAATAGTTCAACCAAAACAATTAGTTTTCTACAAAAAAAAAAAATAAATTTTGAATAAAATAGATCAATTTAAAAAAAATTTGCTTAAATTTTATTCAACAAAATAGTTAAATTTTTAAACAAAAACTTGAATTTTCATCCAAAAAGCTGAATTGTATACTAAAAAAGGCATTTTTAATAAAATACGTGAACTTTGTACAAAAGAATTTTATTTTCCACTAAGACTAATTTTCTATGCAAAAAATTAATGTTTAATAATAGTTCAATTTTCGACAAAAAAGATTAATTTTCTTGTAGTTAAAAAAAAAATTTAAAGAAAAACAAAAAGAATTTTATACAAAATAGTTCAAAATCCTCCACTATGAGGTTTTAAAGTACTTGAAATATTTCAGTGTATTTTTAAAATTTCAAGATATTTTCAAGAGCTTTAAAAATTTTCAAGATATTTAAAAAGATTTGTAAGGATTTAAAATATTTAAGGATGTTTTAAAAGGTTCTAAGGAATTTTCAATTGATTACAGTAATTTAATATGAGATTTCAAAGTATTTGATATATTTTAGAATATTTTAATAGATTTCAAGGAATTTTCAATTGATTTTAATCATTTAGTATGAGATTTTAAATGATTTGAAATATTTTAGGACGTTTTAAAAGATATCAAGCAATTTTCAATTTATTTTCATAACTTAAAGGAACTCCAAATAATTAATAAAATTTTAGAAGAGTTTTTTTAAAACATTCCAAAATACTTCAGAAATCTTTTTTAAAAAAGTTCCAGTTAGTTCAAAAGATTTTAAGGGATTGGAAAAATTTGAGGGTATTTTAAAAAAGGTTCCAAGAAATTTTCAATTTATTACAGTAATTTAATATGAGATTTTATAGGATTTGATATATCTTAGGATATTTTTAAAATTGCAAGGAATTTTCAAGAGCTTTGAAAAATTTCAAGAGATTTTAAAGGGTTTTTAAATGTTTGAGGATTTGGAATTATTTTGTACAAAACTCTTTTTTTTAAATTATGGTATTTCTTTCAACTAAAAGAAAATTAATCTTTTTTGTTGAAAATTTTACTATGTTTAAACATTAATTTTTTGTATAGAAAATTAGGCTTGGTGGAAAATAAAATTCTTTTGTGCAAAGTTCACGTATTTGATTAAAAATGCTTTTTTTATGTATACAATTCAGCTTTTTGCATGAAATTTAAATTTTTGTTTAAAAATTTAACTATTTTGTTGAAAACAATTTAAACATTTTTTTTTAATTTATGTATTTTATTCAAAATTTATTTTTTTTTGTGTGTAGAAAACTAATTGTTTTAGTTGAACTATTTCTATTAAAAGTTAGTCAACTAGTCATTAATATTAATATAATATTTTATAATCATAATATTAACATCAATACTATATATAATAGTAAGTATATACACCGAGAGAAAAAACCCTACCCAAGTCAAGGTGTTAACAACCGTGCTGAAGTCTGTATGGCACCAGGGTATGGTGTTCCAAACGGTGTCTCCTGGATTCCACGTCGCCTCCTAGAGTATGCAGACCTTACCCCCGCAAGCGGAGCTCTGCGGGGGCGGACTGTTACTTCCTTAGCTACTCGTAGGAATAAAATGGAGCCGGATAAATATATAAACCTAGAAAGTAATCGTAACGAGGAGTCGGAGTTAACCGAAGGTAGCACTATTCAGGATCTGGAGGATTCCTCTATTCTTCAGAAGAGCTTTTGTGAGGAAGTGTTCGATGCAGAATTGGATGTTTAGAAGGAGTGGAACATTAACTTCAGAAGTGAGGTGGGAGCCTATAAGTTGGGTGCTAAGATGTCGATGGAGAAAGGAGTCAGTCTGATCTGAAAGATGAAGAATATCCTGACGAAAATAGAGGACTTCTGTGGTTCGAAACGAACCATGCACGAGCAAAACACAACGGGGCTGGATGACGCATTCAAAGTCATAGAGGAGATGAGGAGGAATGCAGGGTCTGTAGAAGGCAGTTTTAACGGCTTCGAATACCGGATTCAATAGTTTATCGCGAAGAAGGTACAAAAATCCAAGAAAATTGCTAGCGTGAAGGACACGGCTCGAAAGAGAACTCAGACGGAGGCAGCTCTTGAACCCGGAAAGAGGGCGACCAACCATAAGTCCCCAAGAGAGAACGGCCCAAATACCATCGGCTAAGAAGCAGAGGACCCGCATCGTTGGAGCGGTGACACCGGCTAAGGAGATAGAAGAGCAGAGGACGAAAACTTCCCCTAAATAAACAAAAAAAGAGGCCCCGAGAAGCGACCGACCGGAAACGTTGCTAGTGAAACCAGCACAGGGACCAAGCTACGCGCAGATTCCAAAAGACCTAAAAACTAAGATAATGACCGACACCCTTTATGTCCAAATCAAGGGTAGATGACAGACAAGGAGCGGTGAAGTCCTCATTTAGGTGTGAAGCGAAGCAGAGGGCAGGTTAAGACTGTCCTCAGCTATTAGGGAAGTAGCCGGAGAAGCGAGAAACATGCGCTAGCTCGACCCCCGCACTGAAATCAAGATCTTGGAACTAGATGAAAAGATGGAGGAAGAGGAGACTAGAAATTCATGGCTAACTCGAGCAGGACACCCATTAGGGTCCGTAAGAAGAAAGAGGCCACGAGGTGGAAACGAAACGCGAAGGTCCAGATCGTACGTGTTGTTGGAGATGTGGAAAAGAGGAGCACAGAGCTAGGGAGTGTGACGACAAGCCACACTGCTATCTCTGCACTGGAAAGGAGGGACGACCCCGGACAGACCATCTTCTGGGTACAACAAGATGCTCAATTTTCTAAGAGGCAGCCACGTAGCGGAGATCGCGAAAGTAAAAGGAGTAGAAAAGCAGAAGAATCGGTAGAAAAATAAAAAGCCCGTAGGCACTTCTGCAGTGAAGAAAACGGCACTCCCTGAAGTAATACGAAAGCGGTTCAGGGGGATTCCTGCCAAGGAAAAAGGGTGGTGTGTTTTACCGGGTCGTTGATAGCGTCATTATATTGATCAAATTAAGATCTTTCTTTATATTTATATATAATAAGGTCGCTTTAGCGACACTATCAATATCCCCATACTACCAAGAAGTGCGGACCCTTCTCGGTGTGTTGTTAGAACATTGTTCACCAGCCCTTGTAAAAAAAAACTTTCCATCCAGAACATCGGCAAGTGATAAGTATCAGAATATCAGCTGCACTTGCGGAAGATGTTTTGGTTGAGAGCCCTCAACCAACCACTTGCACAGGAATGCCACTTCGACCACGAAACGACAGCGACCACAACTTCTTTTTCCGGGATGGCCTTTCACCAAAACTTTTTATCGAATTTCTCGGAAATGAAAACAGTAGCCCAAGATGACCTTGAACGAACGAAGGTGTCAGATTATAGAGAAAAATAAGCAGCATCGAGAAACGGGTGCCACATCAACTAGCAGCACCTGTAGCGCGCCCCAAAGATGCGGTGAAAGAAGAGGTTTATATACCCGTCACACAAGGCGCTATGGACGAGCGGAGGCCGGTTCTATAGGATGTAGCAGGAAAACTGTCTCATTGTCGACAGTCGTTATGCTTGCAACCGCTGGAGTCCGCCCCTGCTCTTTCTGAACTCATTAACTGGGAGAGCTTGATGAGGAAAGTCTGCGTCTTGCAACGTGCTTCACTGATGCCATCCTAGAGTTTGCATATCAGGAAGCAACAATCAGAAGCGGTCTGTAGAAATTTAGAGTCAACAAGGACCTTCACCGATTAGTTGGCTGATTGAACACCGAGATACTGCCTTTGTTCCTGCAGCAGGGTATGAGCTTGCTGCAGGTGCGGATTCTTGCATATTACGCTAAGGTCGCGTGTCCCATCATGATGAGAATAACACTCAGAGGCCAAGCTACTAACAACTATGCCCCAAGAAAGATGTCAGATCCTTCATGGGAGTTCTGGCTTTAAGGCGAGATTAATAAAATAAGAGCAAAACTGGGACGGTTGTACCTATTCCGAAAGGGAAATCGGTCTCAGGTACTGACTCGTCGCGTACAGAGATCCTTCGCCTACATAACATCAGTTCAAGAACATCTGCGAACCTAGACGAAGTGATTGACTATCATAAACAGAGCCTCATGGGCCTGTTAGCGAGGCTTAGGCAATTGAGGAGAGCGATCGCGGGAAGGCATGACAATAAGACTTTTTTGGCAGATGAAAAACGTTTCTATCGCAGGCTTGCAGATCTCAAAAACAACTTAAAATTATTGTGAACCACCTAGGGCCAACGAAATGGCTGGATTTGGTCGCGTATTTGGGGTACTCGTAGGTCAATTCAACTGAACACGGCGGGACTCCATTTAGAAAAGGACAGAGTCGCACGGTTGCCTGGGAAGAATAGTCTATCCATCTCAGCCTCTGATGTAACTCATATCATGAAGAGGGCTAAGAACTGAAGAGCGCCGTGTGTGGGCGGGGTGCACAGCTTCTGTTACAAAAAATCCGTAGGTTTGCACCCCGCCCCTGCTGGTGCCCTTCAAAAGATCTTGTAGAACTCAGGACACTTGCCCTATTTTATGACGGAGGACGTAACGTATATGATACCCAAAAAGGTAGGTGTTAGTAGTCCTAGTCATTACCGACCAATTACGTGCCGCTCGACCCTCTATAAGTGTATCACGGCTATCATTTGTTTTCGTCTATAAATATTGTGAAGAGAACGTCTTCTCCATAGAATAAAAAGGTTGCTGCCGAGGCTTCCCCGGTTGCAACGACCAATTTACGATTGACATGTGGTTTTGTTGCATGCGAAACACGACCAACGCAATTTGCACACGGCCTACATTGACTACGAATAGGCATTTTCCTCAATACCCTACGATTATTTACTTAACGTCCTTAAGACATGTAAGATCTGTCTGCGCGTCATCCACTTTCTGGATCACGCTACGTACTCGCGCTGTATAAGGATTAAATGTTTTAGTCGTGGGGTGATGAGGTATACCCGGTCCATACCCATTTAACGAGGAATCTTTCAAGGTGATTCATTCAGCGCACTACGGTTTTGTTAAGCATTGAACCCACGAAGTTGGATACTCAACAACACGTCCTATGGGTTCAAAATTGAGGCAGGAGTGGCTGAGCCTCAACTCACTTACCTTCTGTACATGGACATAAAGGTTTATGCTAGCTCATATTAGAAACGAAACAGCCTACTTAACATCTTGCTGCAGTTCTCCTATGACATTAGGATATCTTTGGGCTTGGAAAAATGCAGAATGACATATTTGTCCCATCGGAAGATCAATTCTTCACTGATACCGGATGACCGTGCTCTGGTTAATACGATAACCAACTAAGAACCTTGGCATATTGCAGGCGAGTGATCCGCTCCACTCTGTAATTAAAAAGGCGCTTGAGACTGCTTTTTAGGGTCGCCTTAGTCTGATTCTGGCGTCTGACATCGGTGCAAGGAACATCACAGCAGATGCAGATTTTATGCAGCAGATTTAGCAGGATTAACATCTCACTCTACAACTACATCTGTGGATTTGACCTGTATATCCCCTTAAAACTTGCAGCTATTAACCTTCAGAACATTGGACCTTCAACATTAGATGCTTCAAACCTCTGGTTAAGGCGGAGAGAACTCTTTCCGGAGACGAAAGGATTTGTCAATGCCATCCAGGACAGAGTAATCAAAACTAGGTATTACCAAAAACACATCCTCAATATGGCGGCAGTTATTGACAGATGCCGTCTTTGTGGAGATCCCAATGAGAGCATCCAGCACATCTTTGATGGATGTACGATGCTTGCCTCTCAAGTAAGCTAATTAAAAAGTACTAGAGAACGACGATCATCTACTTTACTGGGAGAGGACTATTCTGACTGGCCAGTTATACACAATCGCCCAGATGTCCTCTGGTTAGAAAAACGTGCTAAACGCGTGAAAATAATGGACCTCAGCGTTTCCCTTAACAGCAACCTAAGGTTCCTATATACTGAGAAGATCCAGATATACTCGGAGCTGGAGCAGGAGATCCTGGAAGTGTGGAGTGTGAAGAAGGTAACCATCCACCCGTTCGTGATCTCCTCCACTTGACACGTCCATGCGAGATGCGTCCAAATATTGAAAGAGCTAGGAGCTCAAAATTCGTTATATCTAATTGAAAAGGCGATATTGCTAAACACGTGCCGCATAGCTCGAAGTTTTCTGGGGTTGAACAATAATAGCGACTAAAATTTCCTCCTTTTTTTCCCCTTTTGTGCATGTGTATGTATGTATTCATGTATTAATTTGTGTTTGGCTCTCGCCATTTAATGAAAAAAATTAATATTTTGAATTGTTGGTATCAGTCGCTGGCATTGGAACTAGCGTTTGTAAGAAAGATGGATCCCTATAAATGGACACTACAGGATGTATGTTGTATTCCTATATGACACTCCAGTGTGATAGTCGGATCTCTATAAACGGGCTCTCCGGTGTGTATACTAGCAGTTTTTGGTGAATGCGCAAGCAGAATATAAGGTTCCGAAACGACTGACACCAACGAATCTATTAATCACTTGCCGCGTCGCGACCGTGTTTAGTAGAAAAGTATAAGTTAATGAGTACCTTTGGGTGGCAGGTGAGCCATTTTAACCCTTAACCGGCAAAACTCCTTTTTAATACGTAAATGGCACAATGGGTGTTTATCACCCCACGTGCTCAAACATGTACCGCGCATCGGGTATTGAATATTTTTGTACAACAAAATTATGTAATGTAGTTTATGATGTTTTTTTAATAGAATCGAGTTTATAGACATTAGTTTAATTTAAATTAGTTAAAAAATTTTTGAAAAAAAAGTTCGTTTTTTTTTACTTAAAAATTCATAACTCACGTAATTTTTAATACTTTTACCTAATAATTTAGGGCTATACAGCAAGATACTACACTTTAAGAAAAAAATTATTATATTACTGATGCTTCCAGAAAAGGTATTTATTTTGCAAAATGAAAACTCGATTTTATGCTCAAATTAAGCACCATCTTTTTCTATGTTCAAATCAATTTATTTTTATTTGAACGCACAAAAATAGTTAATAAAAAGTTAAGAACACGAAAGAAAACCAAAAAACAACAAATTATTTCACTTTAGATGATAAACTTACCCTGGTAATCGAACAAACAATACTCATATCAATGGCACAAAATTTGGTTGAACATCACTTTTTTGCTCACTGAAGGCACAACGGGTAATAAATACCCCACAGTTTTACAATGTATACTTTGAGCGTGTACTAAACGTATGATGACGTTTGCCGCTCTATACTAACCCAATTTACCTTTAGTTAGTGGTGTCAGTGAAGGGTTACATAATAATAACAATGATGATGAGCTGGGAGAATCAGAAATATTCTTATCTGAGAAGACCGAGTAATGGAGATTTAACAGCAAGTTGATTTGGCATGAAAGAATGTCAACAATGAACATCAGATAAAGAAAGCCGCATCATACAATCAAACAGCAGCAAATTGACATTTTTCTCGACCTAATGATGATTCAGCATCAGCACATCCTGCAAAGGCAGATTGCCCAAGTCAAGCACACAAAAGCAGAGGTTCAATGAATGCCTTTCACAACACCATCTGTACAGCGGATCTCCATTACACGCCCTTAAATTTGTTCTCAGAGGAGGCCTTCAATATCAGCGCAGAAACCATAGAGGAATCAGAAACACAATGGAGTAAAAAAACTAGCCACGTCGAGCACCTCCAAGCGTTAGATCAATATGAACCAATATAAAGGTATATAGATACATTCGAGGGCCCGTTGTAGAAAATGAAGATGACATCTTTAATTAGGGTGTTACTACCCAGACAGATGGTAGAGCCCATCGACCTGACAACGTAATGCGCCGGTATCAAAGTCAATCGTGTGAATCTTAGCACACAGTGTTAATATTCATTTTCAAACTATGTAAAATTAAAACCCGATTTTTTCATGTTAAACTGCCAATTTTTTTAATTTGTAGCCATTTCGGTGATTAAAGGGAATTAAAATTGAAAAAAACTCAGATTTAAATAATTTACCTCAATAACTGCTTATAACAATAATTTTGATTACATTATAAATATTTTTGTAAATAGCAGTCATTCGTAACAATAATTTACTACAGTTTCAGCCTAAGAAACCGTCTTTTCTTACATTAATAGGAAACAGTCCTTGCGCAAATAAATATTTTTACCCATAATAATATTATTTGCTAATTTGTGTATCAAGTTTGTTTACAACAATTAAATGGATCAATAAGCAAATCATTAGTAATCTGTAAATACTAGTCTGTAAGTATATAATAAAAATTCTTTAGGTCAAAGAAGCTCAGAGAAATTCGCCGCAGGCACTCAGGTAGATATTTTTAAAGGTCCAGGAAGCTCGTTTAAATGGTCTGAAGGCTTTGAAATATCCTTCCCGAAATTGAAATAAGAATACGATCATAAATAACGAGCAGAGAGGCTATCTCAATAGAGTAGCCGACACTCAAGGGTCCTTTGTTAAGCTTTCGGATTAAAATTTGGAAGTAGATTTTGTTTAATTTCATAGTTAACAGCCTTAAACATAATAATTCGGAATCTACGGGTTTCGATGACTTCAGATATCTTAAACATAATAAATCGGAATCTACGGGTTTCGATGACTTCAGATATCTAACTTTTTTTTTAATGCTTAAAATTGGAATTAATACAACGTTTCTCGTAAATGGAATGAGATACGCCAAAAAAGAAAACATTTTTTAATTCAACTAGAAAATTGTATATCAGTATATAAGTTATAATTATAAATAAGTATAATGAGAAAATTCATCAATTAAAAAAAGTGTTAATAATTTGAAGAGAAATTTTAAAAGGGAGAACGGATTAGCCACGACCAACTACTGTAAATAACTCTGCCCGCCCAGTAAGTGACGAATACAAAAGGAACATTATATTACCGTCGCACAACTCTTAAAAGGGCCACTAAAAGGATCTTGAAAAGGACCCAAATCTGTCAAACTATCTCCGAGACTATTTTGTTTCAAATCGACTTTGTTCATAGACTCAAATGGGCCAGGCTATTTCGCTAAAGAAAACTCAGAGAATTCTTTCGATAGAGTATGCCCATAAATCACGTGGCCCTGGGGGGGGGGGGG